>NW_025209377.1:10300-16467 GCF_004010195.1 Chiloscyllium plagiosum | reverse complement strand
ATCCAGGGGACAAGTGAAAAATTCATTATTTTTACCCCATACGTTATTTGTCAGATTCATTAGAAAATCATGTCAAAAAGACACGAAAATATTGAAATCACCTTCCTCTAAAAAAAGCTTAAATTTCAAGGCATTTCCATTATTGAAGTGACCTCTTCACTGTGTGGTGTCAATCAGAACACGATTTTGTGAATTTTTCTCGTAATGTACAGATTCACTTTGTTTTTTAATTAATTTTACGTATGAGGCAAGATGCCATGTGGACAGAGTCAGGGAATTAAACCAGCAGAGAAAGATAGGGTGCAGGCAGCAGCAAAACAAGTACCTCGAGTTAGAAGTGTCATTGTCCTGGCAGCGTTAGCAGAACTGGGATTCAAATGAATTTGCGTAATATTCGCAGAAATAATATATGAAGCAACAACCGAAATAAACAATGAAAGAGAATCTATTCAAATGTGATTTCACAGTGTAAATGTTCAGGGTATTTTTCAGTTCCTTGGCAAGACAAAGACAGAGTCTCAGAACAATGGGGTGATAATTTAAGACTGAGCTGAGGAGGGATTTCTTCTCTCAGATATGAGGCTTTGATTTAATTTGATTTGAGTTATTGTCGCGTGTACCTAAGTACAGTGAAAACTTTGCTTGTGAACAGTGCAGTCAGATCATTTGAAACAAGAACACGGAGATCAAAGATGAGAAAATAACTTCGGCAGAGGAAGACATGCAGGTTGTACTACACAGGACGTGCGTGAGGCAAAGTAAAGTTGAACAAGATCAACATGAATTGAATTTAGAAAGTTTTTTCGTCAGTGAAATAACGGCAGGGAAGGAACGTATCTTGAATATGCCAATGCGTATGTTCAAATCTGAATCTCCTTAGAATAGAGAGCTGGGGGAGGGGGAGTTCCTTGAATATTACTTGTGGTGTGATACATGGACTTCCGATCAGTAGTGAAATGGTGCTTTATAGGAGAAAGCAGGCAAGTGGCCATGAGGAATTTTAGCCGATTGAATGTAAAGGCTAGCTCGAAAAACTGAACAAACTATCCTCATTCGTATATCTTCAGGCTTTATGATCTTCTAAATTACTAATGTTCTGCGGTTATGAGTTAGAACCTCACCACACAACATGCCGAAGTCTGAGCACAATCAATATATGGAAAGAAACGCTGACATCAATAAATATAACTTTGCAACATATCTCGTTGTTCCAATTTGAGTGGTTAATCATCATATCGGATCGAATAACAGTTATGCTCCGGTTGCTACGTGTGACAGTATCCTGACTTGTGATAGATCTCCTTCCAGAGTGTCCATTGATGTTCTACCCACATCCAACATATTTTGTCCAACACTTCTGTCCACATCCGTCCTGCCTGTATCATTTTCAATGATGCCTAATTTCAATTGGGAGTAATAAAAGAACTTGCTTGTCAATTCTTTGTCTAAGTTCACTCAATTTCTCTTGTCAATGTTGGTTGGGGTTCGTTCTACTCCCTCATCGTCCATGGTTGAGGATCGTGTCCGATACCTTGATCTTTGCAAATTCTTGTTGTGAAGCGGGCATCATCCGTACTTACTCTAAATCAAATGGCAGGCATAAAGTGAAGCGGAAATTGCGCTATGTGATGGGGCAGTGTAAACTTGTAGATTTATATGATGTTTCTGTGGTTGATTCCCATCATTGTCCATTTCACCGATATACAGTTTGAGCGAAATGTTTGTTTTGTAGTTTGGGAATATGGATTCAAAGGCAAATTACAGAACACATACTTGCACGAAATTAAATTTTCATTATCTTAAGTCTCCTGCCCCGTGGATTTGGGATGAAAACTATGCTCATCTTTCCGCTCAAACCCGACAAGAGATTTTCAATATGAGTTATTATTCATACATTTTGCATTTATGTTTGGAATGTAGTTTCGGAGAATGTTCTTTTCTTTCATAAGCAAATCCTTTCCTTCTACAAGAGGGCCCTGGGCTTATCAAACATCTTCAAAGTTATCGTCTAAATTTAATGTTGCTATCTTCAATTGAGCACTGTCATTTCAACCCTTATTCGGGTTCTCAATGGAAAGTCATCAAGATTCCCCTGAGTCTAAGTTGTTTGTGTCAGTTGCATGATGTGAATTCAGTCAAGTACCACTCTCTATGGATCCGGTCGAGTTTGTGTCACATCTGTTCTGCTGACCATAGCTCACATGTGTGACGTAATTGCTCATGTCGAAACTTCACGGTATCCATTCGATTGATTGCTTTGGTGTGTGTTTCCATCACAGTTACCCAGCTGATCTGTATCTCTATTGCTTTCTAAACCAGCACGCATGATTCTTTTGAACTTGCCCTGCTCACACCGTTTAACCTTCCATTTTTGTTAAGAGCAATTCCATACTTTTATTTACAACGTGTTTACCTAAAGAATAAACGATTAGCGTTCCTGGATTAACTCCTGATACAATTGTGTTTGATATCTCACTCTTTTTCCGTGGAAGCTTTGGTGTCCAGATGGCCCCTGTGCCAAATGCATCTTTCTGGAGTACAACGTTGGTTAACATCCGATACCGTGTCTGCGTGGGTTTCCTCCGGGTGCTTCACATTATTTTACAGTATCTCCACGTTGATCAGCAAGACAATTTTATTAACAAGTCTCTCTTTACATTTTAATTCTGTCGGGGTTGGAAGACGGAAGAGACGATATGACATGCTCGTGGTAGGGACAAAATCACACATACTTTCATATTATTGACGCCCACATATGAGGATAATATGCCACATACTGCTACCTTCGCCATTGCTAATTCAACACTTCGCTGTCACAGGTACAAATAGCCCTTTCAGAAACGTGGATGTAAACTACTGTACACTCATTATACCTTTTCTCAGGTACACTGAGAGCCATGCATTCAAAATCTTTTGTCATTACTCCTGTTTTTGACTGCTGGAATGCATGCCAAATTCCATGCATTGTATATTGCCCCATAATCCACAAAACTGCTGATTTCCCGTTTGAGAATCAAATGTACTTCTTCATTCATTCTTTCAACAACTATTCTCCGAGCCCTTATACTAACAACACACTCCACAGTCGTTGCGGCCAGGGAGTCAGAAAATCATGGAGTCACACAGCACGGAAAGAGTTCCTTTGGCCCAAGCTGATCCATGTGGGTCAAAACATCCTTCTCCGCTTTTCCAATTTCCCGGAATTTGGTCTATATCATTCTAATCCCTCTCTATCTATGTATTTGCACAAAGTACTTTTAAATTCACTCAATGTTCACATCAGTCACTTCTACTGTGAGCTCAGTCCACATGTGTACCATCTCTGTGGAAAAAAAAGTTTGCTCTCAGGTTCCCTTTTATTCTCACCACTCTAAACTTAGACTCATGCGCTCCAGTTTGCAATTCTGCAATCCTCAAAAAGGACTTGAATCCATTTACCCTATTCTTTATGAAGTTCAGCCCCATCGTCAGTCTTCCATGTTCTAAAAAAAGACTCCTGGCTTGCCAAAACACTCCCTCCAACACAGACCATTGAATCCACGCACCATCCTTGTAAAACTCTTCTGCTCCCTTTGCAGTTTAATAGCATCCTCGCTGGAACAAGATGTTCACAACTGAAAACAATATTCCATCTGCGATCTCACCAGCATCCGATATAACTGTAAGATAACATCCCAACTTGAACCCTTAATGTACTGATTGATGAATGCCAGTGTGCCAAAAGCTTCTTCACTGCCATGTTTCCTTGTGATTCCATTCACAGAGCCCTTTCCCTCTGATGTCTGTTCCTGACGGGAATCCAATTGCTGAATGGATCTGTCAGTCAACTCACATGAGTCAGGATTTGGATTTTAAAAGTTGAACTGTGACTATTGTATATATTAATTAGATGAAGTTATGTGAAATGTGGAATAAATGGATTTTGATCATCTTGTGAGTCTAGCATAGCCACTGACTCCCTTCCTCCATAAACCCCATGAAAGGTTGTTACACGACGAAAGTCCTCACTGCTTTGAGGTTATGCAGTTAATTTGGATAAAGATATGGTTGGTGGAGAGTAAACAGGGTCATTTTTTGTGGGACAAGCTGGGACGGGTGATGTGATAAGAAGGTCGCTGATAAAGCTGCTGTTATTTGCAATCGACTTAAATGACTTAAATAAATGCAGCAAGTGTTATGTCTTCAGGTTCACTAACAAGAACGCGTTGGGAGGGACATAAAACTAAGGAGAAGGCTCGAGAGTCTGCATACAGATATGGGCATGTTCATGAATTGGGCAATCTATTTGCAGGTGGAATACATGGTACAGAAATGTAAGTCACATTAGTCGTAAAAGTATTTAGAAAGAATTTTGCTGTTTTAACTTTTAACAAATCACAAAATCTTAGCGCATAAGATTGAAGGATGAGCATCGTAAGAGGAGTGAATTTTTGTTCCCAGCAGCGATTTACACAATATCTCAGTGAAAGTGCATGATCCTCGGTCACTGCTCAGTCCACATACCAGACGCAGTGACATTGTTTCCCTGTGTGAGGGCAGTTTTTTGCCTGGATATTATGACAATACAATATGAGTATACTAACTATAACAGGATTTGCTACATCCTATCATATCTAATGCTGAGCTGTCAGTATTATATGAATTATGTTCAGAATACTGGGAGATGAAGCATAATGTGAATCGGAGTTGTTGGAACAAAAGAAAAACTGCAGATTTTTTCGTAGATGATGAGAAATCATTGAGCATTAAAATCCGGGGATTAGAGTGTCCTTGTGCAAAGATCCGCAAGTTAAGATGACGGCGCTGCCAATGAGAAGGACAGATAATATTATGCCGGTTACTGCCAGGAGACTGTTAAGAACGTGAGGGGGTCTCGTAGGAGAATGACATTGCATCAAATGTTCCTATTCTCTGAAATGATTTGTGTCATTTGGAGTTTTCCTGACATGTACAGTCCAACCGTCACACAAAGACACAGGCACATACTAACTCGACTTCTCACAATCAAGTTCTCACTTAAGTGCACACAGATGATCCCACACAAAAGGGCTTACATTTACAAACATATCCACACATGCACTCACACACTATCACTCACGCATGCACTTTCACACAAGATGCTAGGGAACTTTAAACATTATATCGATCCAGTGATTGTTATGGAATATTTAAACTTGTGATATTACTTCACAATAAATTACATTAAGAGTCATCTGAGATATCATTTTAACCCTGAATTAGGAATGGTAATTTGCCACAGTGATATCTGTCCAATTCTGCCATTCTCCTCCCAAAATGTATGCGTGTGATCTCTCAACCAAAAAAAAGTGTCTTAATGATTTCCCTATTTTCATTACAAAATAAAGAAACTGGTCCTGAATGTCGATTGATTTTTGAGAGAGAAGGTCTTAGATGCATGGCTCTTTCGTGCTGTTCCACAAGTGGAAACATTTTTTTTTCTCCACTTTCGCCATTAAAAGTATCTTACATAATTGAGAAAAAAATCTGTCAGTTCATTCTTTATCTTTCTCTCGTTCAGCAAATTAGGCTGCTGTTTAAAAACTTCAATAATAAATACTTTTTAGGCTGCAGTGTCGCCAATTCCAACGGATTCTGACTCCTTTAAAATGGTGTTTGGAAAAAGGACACACAGTAAATTTGGACAAGGTGTAAAGCTCTGAAAATAAGCTAATGCTCTCAGCATAGATAAGATCAACACTGCATGTTAATTGAGCCCGTATTTTCTTCTATCTGATCATTACGGGCTTACTGTCATGCGCGAGGACCAAACAGATTTTCTACCTTGAAAATAATACACACGTTTAATTCAGACTTATCTAAGTTGAAAAGGGTAGTGCTGGAAAAACACAGCAGGCTGGGCAGCATCCGAGGACCAGGAGAATCGACGTTTCGGGCATAAGCCCTTCTTCAGGAATGAGGTTGGTGTGCCAATCGGGCTGAGATAAAAGATAGGTGTGAGCGAATTTGGGGGAGGGGCGCTGTGAATAAGATAGGTGGAAGGAGGTGAGGGGTAAGGTGATAGGCAGGAGAGGGGGTGGGGGCGGAGAGGTCGGGAAGAAGATGCAGGTCAAGAGGGCGGTGCTGAATCCTGGGATTGTGAATGAGATAAGGTGGGGGAGGGGAAATGAGGAAGCTGGAGCAATCTA
>NW_025209377.1:0-3598 GCF_004010195.1 Chiloscyllium plagiosum | reverse complement strand
AAGGTGTTCTTGCTCATTAAGGAATAAGATGGACACAGATTTAAGGTGCTGTGCAAGAGAAGCAAGAGTAAAATGAGGAAGACATTTATTTTCTCCCAGCAAGTATACAGTGTGTAGAGAATACTGGCTGGAAATGGTGTGACGGCAGTTTCAAGTGAGGTATGGAAAAGGGCATTGGATAGTTACTGGTATGGAATATGTTGAATGGGCAGCAGATTTGCATGAGCTCACAGATCAGGAACAGGCACAATAGATTCAATATGTCCCATAATGTGTTTGGAGTACTCCATGACCTTGTAACGTTACTTTGTCACCGATATATGCATGCCACCATTGAACAGCAAAGAGGAATAACACTTTCTTTTCTTTCTTGTGAAGTGTAAATTCGCCTGCTGGTGGGATATTATGTTCAGTGTGTGCCCAGCTATTAATATGGAAGTTCTCCTGAATCTGTGCCCGTCCGGACAATGCTGTTATCAGAATCGGCGATCTCAGACGAGAGGGCTATCTCGGAGCTCACGGAACACTGACCACATTTGATGTTTGAAATGATTGTGGAGGCTGTGTGAGGTATGACTCCTAAACTTACTACTTCAAACCGGCTGCACTGTTAAATATCTCTTGTTCATATCCCATTTGTCATCAGACGCTGAGAGAACACTGGGTTACAGTTAACATGTCTAACAGTGTCCATGGAGAGAGAGCGAAGCAGAGTTAACGTTGCCAGTCTAGATCGACTCCCCTGCAGACAGAAACTCAGCAGACCGAACAGGAACAGTGTGTGGTGGAGGCGAAGAGAGATATAGAGGGCGGGGTTGTGGAGAGAGAGAGAGAGAGACAGACAGACAGACAGAATGATTCATAGATTCATAAAAACCACTTGGATGAAAGTTCATTTTTAGTGCACAGGAATAAGGTTAGAATTAGATCAGACATGGGGCGTATTTGATTGAGACCGAGAGAATACTGACAGTCTGGTATGGAGTGGCCTTGAGAAGCTGTTTCCACTGGTAGTAGGTGGAGAAGTGTCCTATAGCTTTAAGAAAGTTAAAAGCTAGCTGAACTACCTGACAGAATCAAATGTTCTGAATAATTTAAAATGTATAATTTGGTCCAATGGCTAGTGTAGTTGCTTGACTTGCGACAAAAAAAATCAAAATCGAAATCGGCCACTCAGTGTAAATTATGCCCTTTAAGAAAGTTAAAAGCTAGCTGAACTACCTGACAGAATCAAATGTTCTGAATAATCTAAAATGTATAATTTGGTCCAGTGGCTAGTGTAGTTGCTTGACTTGCGACAAAAAAAATCAAAATCGAAATCGGCCACTCAGTGTAAATTATGCCCTAAAATATCAAACTCCAATCGAGTCCGAATTGGGTATTTGGACGACATTAACACCAATGAAATGGCCTGATCCTTTGGGATCGGAAACTGAAAAAAACAGAACAGCTGGGGGAAAAATGTCAAAAGGACTGATAGATGGTGGCTGCTCGTGAGAACTCTCTGAGATGTACCTGTCTCGAGAAGAATTTGGCACAGAGAGAAAAAACAATCGAGACCGACCTGAGGAGCAAATCTACAGAGGAAAATATACAGAAAACGTTCAAGCGTTGGCTGGTTTTGAAATTTTACTGTTTAGCAATCTTAATCGGGATTTTGTAGATCGGGTATGATAGAAGGCTAAGTAAAATATAGGTTAGAGCAAGGAGTTGTAAATCATGGTATGTGAATTATTCTCTAATATACTTTCAGGAATAAAGTTGTTTATTCTTACTTTAAATAGTTCTTGTCCTCTCAAAATTTTCGCAGGTCACAACAAGTGTTAAATCTTTTCTGTATTGCTGGATTAAATTAAGCAGTGGGTTCGCCCGTGATCTAACAATACCTTCAGCCAGCGGGAACGGATTTCTGCACAAGTCTGTGAATGCCAAGTCATTGAGTATATTTAAATACTGAAAGGTTTTTCCCTTATCTTAAAACTGTGACCCACCGTTCTTAACTCCGGCACCATCGGAAACATCCTTCTGCATCCAAGCTGTTAAGTAGTGTTGGAATTTTATAGTTTTCTCCGAGATCGCGAGTGAATACTATTCTAAGCGACTCTGATGCCCTATGTTTGCCTGAGCTCGGATGGCGATCTTATCCGTATTTGACCTCGTGTCATTCACTGTCTGTCTATTCGGAAGGGAAGGTGTGATGGTTGTATCTGGCAGTGCCAAGTCGATGATTATGCACTTGTATGAACTGTTTTCTTCCAGTTGTCCAATGTAGCCGTGCTTTCACAGTCTTTGCGCCGTGTTCTGTACATAACATCTGTCCTGTTGGATGTGTGTGTGTCGGGTCTTTAACTTTTTTGAGGGGATCATGGATGTCTTTATTGGTTAACCTTTTATTTTTTTCCCTTATAAGACAGAACGATGATCTAAACAATAGCAGATGAAGGTTAATTTTAATAAATGCAAAGTGTCGCATTTTGCAAATTTAAGATTGCTAGTATTTCGTTGTTCGTGTCAATCTGTGAATCCTTCTACAAACATCAAGGAAGATTCACAACGAAGACCAGGAAGACGAAAGAAACATATGTGCAGCATTCAACTGAACTTCAAATCATTATTATGACAGTAACCGGATATTGGAGCAGACAAGATGGGGAGATGTATTTTTCTCACAGTGAATGATGCTAATTACCTGAAAAGGTGAGAAAACGAAGTTTCAATGTCTTGTCAGTTTCATTTTAAAGTTAGAAGTATATCTCCACACAAAGCAAGAAACGTACTCCAAATTTTGACTGGTTGTGAAATAAGATATCGCTTTTAAAGAGCTAGCAGAAGCACAATCGGCTGAACAGCCTTTCACTGCGTGGGAAGTTATGACGATATCTTGCACAAAGCTAACCTTTCTGATCCGAAGAGAAACTGCTCAAAGAAACGACTTGATACAATTAACAAACAATCAAACGTGCGTTTAAGAATGAGAACTGAACACAGGTTCTGTCCAGGAGTACATACAGTTTTGTTGTAATTAATATGTGGTGGAGCCGATGTTGTATTGGGTGGGTGTGGGACGGGGGTATGGGGCAAGTTCAAAATTACAACATCCAAGTTAGAATCGAACAGTTTTACGGTCAGGTCTAAGGGAGTTTTGCTGAGCAAAGAAATCTTGAAGTGCAGGTTTATAGTTCCTTAAATGTAGAACCGCAAGTAGTCAGAACACGAAAGAAGGCTTTTGGTATGCTTTCTTTTATTGTTTAGAGTATTGCGTTTCGGAGTTGGGAGGTCATGCTGATAATGTTCAGAACGTCAGTTTGGCCACTTTTCGAATATTGTGTACAATTTTGTTCTCCTTCCTATTGGAAGGACGTTGAGAAACTTCAAAGGGTTCACAAATGATGTACAAGTTTGCCAGGGTTGGAGGATTTGAGCTAGAGGGAGAGGCTGGATAAGCTGGGGCTGTTTTCCCTGGAAATATGGATGTTGAGGGATGGCCTTAAAGAGTTTAAGAAAATCATAAGGGGCATGGATAGAAAAAATATTCAAAGTCTTATCCCAGGTATGGGACAGTCCTGAATAAGAAAGCATACTTTAGGCTGAGATGTGA
>NW_025209376.1:14571-16466 GCF_004010195.1 Chiloscyllium plagiosum | reverse complement strand
TTTTAGAGAGCGTACATAGGAGATTTACCAGGAATGGAGGGCAGTTCTTACGAAGAAAGGCTGAGGGAGCTAAGGCTTTTCTCATTGGAGTGAAGAAGGGAGCGGGGTGACTTTTCCTCCAATGGCATAAATGGCTATTACAAGGGGGTGTCATTTTAAGGTGAATGGAGGATGGATAAGAGGATAGAGAATGGTATGTGGTTGGATGGACTGCCAATGATGGTAGGAAAATTAGACACATTCGGGACATTTAATAGACTCTTGGACAAATACATGGATAATAGTAAAATAAAGGGTATGTAGGTTAGTTTGATCTTACAGTTGGATAATCGGTTGGCATGGAATCATGGCCGAAGGGTCTTGGGCTCAACTGTTCTGCGTTCTGTGTACTGTCTGGTAAACTGGGTAATAAGGTCAGATCAGTGTAAAAGGATATGGCATTCAGGACGAGCTAGTGAACTGGTTACAAAATTTGCTTGATGTTTATAGACAGAGTGTGGTGGGAGACATGTTGTTTTTATGAATGGAGACATGTGACCAGCGGTGTAGTGGGTCCCCTGTGTTTGTCATTTGGATAAATGGTTTGGATGGGAATATTGGTTTCCTGGTAAGTAATTGTTTTGGGTGACACTGAAATTGGTGGTAAAGTGGACAGTGAAGAAGGTTATCTGTGATACAACAGGATGAACAGTACTGCTGGGATAATGGACTGAAGAATAGCAGATGGAGTTTAATTAGATAAAGGTGAGGTGTTTCATTTTGGTGAAACAAGCCAGGGTGGGACTTGTACAGTTAATGTTCGGGCCCTGGGTAGTGTTGTCAGTCAGTGACCCAGCTACACAGTTCTTTGAATGTGGTGTCACAAGTAGACAGGCTGGTGATGCAGGTGTTTGGGATGGTTACCTTCATTCGGGGGAGCATTAAGAGTAAGAGTTGGGATGTCATGTTGTGGCTGTAAAAGACATTGGTCGGGCCACCATTAAAACATTGTTGATCAGTAGGAAGAACTCATCTAGTTCACTAACCTCCTTTAGGGAAGGACATCTATTCTATGAGAGAAAGTGAGGGCTGCAGATGCTGGAGATCAGAGCTGAGAATGTGTTGCTGGAAAAGCGCAGCAGGTCAGGCAGCATCCAACGAACAGGAAAATAGACGTTTCGGGCACAAGCCCTTCTTCATTCCTGAAGAAGGGCTTGTACCCGAAACGACGATTCTCCTGTTCCTTGGATGCTGCCTGACCTGCTGCGCTTTTCCAGCAACACATTTTCATCATCAAATGTTCTAACCTGATCTGGCCGACATTTGACTCCAGACCCACAGCAATATGGCTGACTCTGAGATACCCTCTCAGTAATTTGCAGAGGGGTCAAAGAACGTTGTTCCAGGCAGTGACACCCACATCCCATGAATGAATAAATAAAAACACATATATCTCTCCGTACCTCTGCAAACCCCTCCAGCTGCAGCAATCCGTCCTGGCTTTGTAACACCCTGACCACTCTCTGTAACACTCTGACAACCTCCAGCACCTTCACCTCTCCCTGTTCCTATCATGTCAATGAACCCTGACCGTTGTTCCCCTTCCCACAGCCCTCCTCCTGTGAGCAGACCCATTGCAATCCATTAACATTTCCTCCTAAAACACTCTCTCACTTCAGGATTTTAAGTGTTTTTTGGTGATCTTCTCAGCCTCATAATCTAGTGTGATTCCTTTCGTCCTGAGTGAGGGATCATTGGGAATTTCTTGCTGAGGTTTTTACTGTTTCAATTGAATATCCTTCTGTTGAGTGTTTTATACTGTCCCTTCAAATGTTTTCCACTGTTCATTTACAGGCACATATTTCAGTCTGTTTAGCCTATTTACCTTGGCCAGTTCGCCTCTCAAACTCATGTCA
>NW_025209376.1:12091-14283 GCF_004010195.1 Chiloscyllium plagiosum | reverse complement strand
CTGATGTACAATTTTAGTTAAACTCTGTCCCATCCTGTTCCTTTCTGCTTGTCTTCAGCCACATTCCCATGCTATTACATTGCTTCACCTTTTCCCTTTGGATTCGGAAAGGTCCTTTCACCTGCATCCTCTCTGTCAGTTTAATGCCCTGTCCATAAACCTACCGACATGATTGACCAGGGCACTGGTCACAGCACAGTTCCAGGGGAACCATCCTAATAGATTTTTAAATCAGGTATGGGATGTGTGTGACTCTGGCTGACCAGCCTTTCTTGCCCAGCCCTAGCTGCCCTTGAACTGAGTAGCTTGCTCGGCCATTTCAGAGGGTAATTGAGAGGCAAACACTTTGCTGTGGGGATGTCGTGCAGACCACGTGAGGATGGGCAGATGTCCTTCTCGAAAGGACAAGTGTTTGGATTTATTGTACATCAGTAATGGTTTCATACTTATTTGTGAATTGTTAGTTATTTTTTTTAAATTATTGATTTCAAATGTCTCCTTTTCAGATGGTGGGATTCAATCCTGCCTCCCCTGAATATTAGTTGAGGTTTTGGAAACATTCTCTCGCAATAATACCACTAGCCCATTACTTCACCTGCTCACTGGAAGCTCATCCCTCAGAACTGATACCAGGGCATCATGAAGCGAGACCCATTCTTCTGACACAATTGTGTGATCCTGACATCTTCCAGCAATCTGGGACTATTACTTAATACCGCTCCATTTTCCAGATCTCTGTGGAACTCAGTGCCATTCTCCGTGTGTAACCCTCACTGCATCTGTTTAACTTCCCACTCTGTCTATTTCTCTGTCTCCTGTAGGTACTCAGGAACGTCCTGACTCGATAGCCTTCCCAGCTGCTGGGTGGATCGTCCATCACCACATTGAACGCAGTTGGTCTGCCAGAGAGAGACAAAATGAATGGGGATCTGGAGCTTTCAATAAATCCTGGAGTTAAGTAATGTCACCCACAGTGCTCAGAGCAAAGAACAATGAGAGGGCTCCAAACATCCGTTAACACAACATGACATAGATACAGTGCTGGAGGGGTGCACAGTACACACACACACACCCCAGGCTTAATCACCACCCCAATGTAAGTTCTGTTATATTAAAACTCACTACTCTGCATCAGTGTATCTATGGCATGTCTTGTTGCCCAGTGTCTTCAATAATTTTTAATTCCTATAGCAGATCCTATCGCTGTAAGCTCCTCCCTTCCCGATAGTCCCTCCACATATTTGAAATGTACTGCATTCCAGATTACCATCCCTATCCCTGTAACTTGGTTCAGTGTCTACAACATGCCTTATCATGGTAGTCTCCTCCTCCAATAAGGTAAAAACAAGGACTGCAGATGCTGGAAACCAGAGTCTAGATTAGAGTGGTGCTGGAAAAGCACGGCAGGTCAGGCAGCCTCCGAGGAGCAGAAACATCGATGTTTCGGGCAAAAGCCCTTCATCAGAAACAGAGGGCGGGATCCTGCAGAGTGGGGAGATAAATCAGAGGGAGGTGGGGATGGGGAGAAAGTAGCATAGAGTACAATAGGTGAATGGAGTGGGAAAGAAGGTGATAGGTCAGAGTGGAGGATGGGGAAGGTAGTAAAGAGTACAATGGGTGAATGGGGGTGAGGATGGGGGTGATAGGTCAGAGACGAGGGTGGAATGGATAGGTGGGATGGGAGATAGGACATTCGGACAGATCAAGAGGGCGGTGCTGAGCTGGAAGGCTGAAGGTGGGGTGAGATGGGGGAAGGGGAAATGAGGAAACTGGTGAAATCCACATTGATGCCCTGGGGTTGAAGTGTTCCGAGGTGGAAGATGAGGCGTTCTTCCTCTAGGCATCGGGTGGTGAGGAAGTGGCAGTGGAGGAAGCCCAGGACCTCCATGTCCTCGGCAGAGTGGGAGGGGGAGTTGAATGTTGGGTCACAGGGCGGTGAGGTTGATTGGTGCGAGTGTACCAGAAATGTTCCCTAAAGTGCTCTGCTAGAAGATGTCCAGTCTCCCCAATGTAGAGGAGACCGCATCGGGAGCAACGGATACAATAAATGATATTGGTGGATGTGCAGGTAAAACTTTGGATGGGAAAGGCTCCTTTGGGGCCTTGGATGGTGGTGAGGGGAGAGGTGTGGGCACAGGTTTTGCAATTCCTGCAGTGGCAGGAGAAGGTGCCAGGAAGGGAGGGTGGGTTTT
>NW_025209376.1:10146-12000 GCF_004010195.1 Chiloscyllium plagiosum | reverse complement strand
GGGCATCTATTACCACGTGGGAAGGGAAATTCCGATCTCTAAAGAAGGAGGCTATCTGGTGTGTTCTGTGGTGGAACTGGGAGCAGGTATGGCGGAGGTGGAGGAATTGGGAATATGGATTGGGAATTTCGCAGGCGGTAGGGTGGGAAGATATGTAATCTAGGTAGCTGTGGGAGTCGGTAGGTTTGAAAAAAATGTCGTTGTCAAGTCCCTTGTCATTAATGGGGATGGAGAGGTCCAGGAAGGGGAGGGAGGTATCAGAGATGGTCCAGGTAAATTTAAGGTTAGGGTGGAATGTGTTGGTGAAGTTGATGAAGCACGAGGGAGCGGGAGCACGAGGTGGTGCCAATGCAGTAATCAATGTTGCGGAGGAAGACGTGGGGAGTGGTGCCATTGTAACTACGGAAGATGGACTGTTCTACATAGCCAACAAAGAGACAGGCATAGCTGGGGCCCATACGTGTGCCCAAGGCTACCCCTTTGATCTGGAGGAAGTCTGAGGATTTGAAGGAAAAATTGTTAAGGGTGAGAACAAGTTCATCCAAACGAATGAGAGTATCGGTGGAAGGGTACTGTTGTGGTCGGGAGATGAAGAAACGGAGGGCTTGGAGGTCCTGGTCATGGTGGATGGAGGTGTAGGGGGATTGGATATCCATTGTGAAGATGGGGCGTTGGGGGCCAGGGAAACGGAAGTCTTGGAGGAGTGGAGGGTGTGAGTGGTGTCTCGAACGAATGTGGGTAGTTCCTGCACTGGGGGATAGGCCAATGTCGAGGCAGGCAGACATGAGTTCGGTGGGGTAGGAGCATGCTGAGACAATGGGTCGGCCAGGGTGGTCAGGCTTGTGGATCTTGGGAAGGATGTAGAACCGGGCAGTGCGGGGTTCCCAGACTATGAGGTTGGAAGCTGTGGGTGGGAGATCTCCTCCTGAGGTGATGAGGTTCTGTATGCTCTGGGAGATGACGGTTTGGTGATGGGTGGTGGGTCATGGTAGTGGGGGTGGTAGGAGGAGGTGTCTTTGAGTTGGCATCATGGCTTCAGCGGTGTAGAGGTCAGTGCACCAGACTACCACTGCACCCCCTTTATCTGCTGGTTTGATTGTGAGGTCGGTATTGGAGCAGAGGAAGTGGAGGGCTGCACGTTGTGAGGGTGAGAGGTTGGAGTGGGGGAGGGGGTAGACAGGTTGAGGCGGTTAATGTCTCGGTGGAAGTTGGAAATGAAGAAATTGAAGGCAGGTAATAGGCCAGCGCGGGGTGTCCAGGTGGATGGAGTGTGTTGGAGGCCGGCAAAGGTGTCCTCAGAAAATAGGCGGAAGTCTTCATTGTGAAAGTAAGCTCTGAGGCGGAGATGGTGGAAGAAGTGTTCAATGTCACGGCGTGTATTAAATTAATTGATGTGTGGATGGAGGGGGATAAAGGTGAGGCCTTTGCTGATGACTGATCATTCGTCCTCAGTGAGGGGGAGGTCAGGGGAATGGTGAAAACTCGGCAGGACTGGGAGCTGGGACCAGGCGTAGGTGTGGAGCTGGGGGAGGCGACAGAGCCTGTAACTGGAGTGGGTGTGGTGTTAGGGGAAATGGGGATGGAGTCATGAGCAGGGGTGGTGTTCCCCTCAGGGTTCTGGGAGCAGGGATGCTGACGGTGGGACCTGGGGGTGGTGTCAACAGAATGCAGGTGAGTGGCGTTGGTGGGGATGGAAGTGGTGGCAAACACGGCAGTAGGGGGGGCGTGGAAGTCACTGAGTGTGTGACATCAGCGATGATGTGAGGGGAGGAAGTGATGTCATTTGTGGTGTATGAGGAATTGTGAGGGGCGGAAATGGCATTTACTTTATTTTAACCAATAATTTCCTGTCAC
>NW_025209376.1:3937-9485 GCF_004010195.1 Chiloscyllium plagiosum | reverse complement strand
CTGTGAAAAACAACTCTTCAGTTCCTTAAGCCATCCTGGTCAGTGTAGTCCTTTCCAGACCTGAAAAATCTCCCTGTCTTTGTGACTATTTTGAACTCCTGCTACCTTCATGATCTCTGTAACGTTCCCGTCACGACAACAAAAAAGCTCTGTACCTTAGTAACCTCCTCCAGCTGTTAGACCTCCTCCTTGTCTCTGGGCACAAAGCAGAGTGACCCTGCTTCTCTCATAAATTAGTTTCTGCATTTCTAATGATGACGATGAACTCTTCCTGTCTCTAAAACGCACTCAGTCTCTGTAAACTCTGCTGCTCCCGATTGATGTAATTTCCTTCGGTAACTACAAACCTTTACGCCTTTTACCTCCTCCAGACGCGACCACACAGTTTATTTCTATAACCTCTATGAGTGATAGAGTCATAGAGATGTACAGCACGGAAACAGACCCTTCGGTCCAACCCGTCCATGCCAACCAGATATCCCAAACCAATCTAGTCCCACTTGCCAGCACCCTGCCCACATTCCTCCAAACCCTTCCCATTCATATACCCATCCAAATGCCTCTTAAATGTTGCAATTGTAACAGCCTCCACCACATCCTCTGGCAGCTCGTTCAATACACGTACCACCCTCCGAGTGAAAAAGTTGCCCTTTAAGTGTCTTTTATATCTTTCCCCTCTCACCCTAAACCTATGCCCTCGAGTTCTGGACTCGCTGACCCCGGGAAAATACTTTGTCTATTTATCCTATCCTATCCATGCCCCTCATCATTTTGTAAACCTCTGTAAGGTCACCCCTAAGTCTCCGAAGCTCCAGGGAAAATCGCCCCAGCCTGTTCAGCCTCTCCCTGCAGCTCAAATCCTCCAAATCCTGGCAACATCCTTGCAAATCTTTTCTGAACTCTTTCAGGTTTCACAACAATTCCTCCGATAGGAAGGAGACCGGAAGAGCACAAAATATTCCGACAGTGGCCAAACCAATGTCCTGTACAGACGCAACATGAACTCCCACATCCTGCACTGAATACTATGACCAATAAAGGAAAGCATACCAAACGCCGCCTTCACTATCCTATCTACCTGCGACTCTACTTTCAAGGAGCTATGAACTTGCACTCCAAGGTCTCTTTGGTCAGCAACACTCCTTAGGACCTTACCATTGCGTGTATAATTCCTGCTAAGATTTGCTTTCCCAAAATGCAGCACATCGCATTTATCTGAATTAAACTCCATCTGCCAGTTAGCCCATTGGCCCACCTGGTCCAAATCCTGTTGTAACCCTCTTCGCTGTTCACTAAAACTCCAATTTTGGTGTCATCTTATGCTCGCATCCAAATCCTTTATTTAAATGACAAAAAGTAGAGGGCCCAGCACCGATACTTGTGGCACTGCACTGGTCACAGGCCTCCAGTCTGAAAAACAACCTCCACCACCACCCTCTGTCTTTTACCTTTGAGCTAGTTCTGTATCCAAATGGCTAGTTCTCCCTGTCCTGCATGAGTTCTAACCTTGCTAATCAGTCTCCCATGGAGAACCTTGTCGAATGCCTCACTGAAATCCATATAGATCACATCTATCACTCTGCCCTCCTCAATCCTCTTTGCTACTTCTTCAAAAACTCAATCAAGTTTGTGAGACATGATTCCCCACGCACAAAACCATGTCGAATATTCCAAATCAGTCCTTGCCTTTCCAAATACAGGATTCCCTCAGGATTCCCTCTAACAACTTGTCCACCACTGAGTTCAGGCTCACCGGTCTATAATTCCCTGGCTTGTCTTTACCACCCTTCTTCAACAGTGGCATCACGTTTGCCAAACTCCAGTCTTCCGGCATCTCACCTGTGATTATCGATGATATAAATATCTCAGCAAGAGGCCCAGGAATCACTTCTCTAGCTTCCCACAGAGTTCTCGGGTACACCTGATCAGTTCCTGGAGATTTATTCACCTTTAACCGTTTGAAGATATCCAGCACTTTCTCCTCTGTAATCTGGACATTTTGCAAGATGTCACCATTAATTTCCCTACAGTCTAAATCTTCCATATCCTTTTCTACAGTAAATACTGATGCAAAATATTCATTTAATATCTCCCCCATTTTCTTCGGCTCCACACAAAGGCCGCCTTGCTGATCTTTGTGGGGCCCTATTCTCTCCCTTGTTACCCTTTTTTCCTTAATATATAAGTAAAAGCCCTTTGCATTCTCCTTAATTCTATTTGTCAGACCTGTCTCATGTCCCCGTTTTGCCATTCTGATTTCCCTCTTAAGTATACTCCTACTTCCTTTATACTCTTCTAAGGATTCACTCGATCTATCCTGTCTATACCTGACATATGCTTCCTTCTTTTCCTGAACCACACACTCAATTTCTTTATTCATCCAGAATTCCCAATACTTACCAGCCTTCCCTTTCACCCTGACAGGAATATACTTTCTCTGGACTCTTGTTATCTCATTTCTGAAGGCTTTCCATTTTCAACCATCCCTTTAGCTGCGAACATCTACCTCCAATCAGCTTTCCAAAGTTCTATTACCGCCAAAATTGGCCTTTCTCCAATTTAGAACTTAAACTTTTAGATCTTGTCTATCCTTTTCCATCACTATTTTAAAATGAAGAGAATTATGGTCGCTGGCCCCAAAGTGCTTCCCCACTGACACCTCACTTATTTCCTAAGAGTAGGTCAAGTTTTGCACCTTCTCTAGAAGGTACATCCACATACTGAATCAGAAAATTGTCTTGTACACACTTAAGAAATTCCTCTACATCGAAACCTTTAACACTATGGCAGTACCAGTCGATGTTTGGAAAGTTAAAATCCCCTCCCGTACCTACCCTATTATTCTTACAGATAGCTGAGATCGCCTTACAAATTTGTTTGGCAATTCCAATCTGACTATTGGGGGTCTATAATACAATTCCAATAAGGTATTCACCCCTTTCTTATTTCTCAATTCCACTTAAATAACTTCCCTGGATGTATTTTTGGGAATATCCTCCCTCAGCTCAGCTGTAATGCTATCCCTCATCAAAAGTGCCACTCCCCCTCCTCTCTTGCCTCCCTTTCTATCCTTCCTGTAGAATTTGTATCCTGAAACATTAAACTGCCAGTCCTGCCCATCCCTGAGCCATGTTTCTGTAATTGTCATGAGATCCCAGTCCCATGTTCCTAACCATGCCCTGAGTTCATCTGCTTTCCCTGTTCGGCCCCTTGCATTGAAATAAATGCAGTTTAATTTATTAGTCCTACCTTGTCCCTGCCTGTCCTGAATGTTTGACTCACTTCTGTTCTCAGCTGTACCCGTCTCAGATCGAGCTCCCAAAATCCTTCCTGTGATTGTTCCCATGTCCCATCCCTGCATTCCTCCAAATCATTGTAAAGTCCTCCCATTCCTAAAACCCTCCATGTAAATGTCACCTGTTCCAGCCTCCACAACCCTCCTTTTCTCTGTAAGGCACCCCCCGACCCCCGTCCCAGTTACTACAGCCCGCTGTATCACTAAATGCCAGTAGTCACTATAATATCAGAGTAAGGTGTGAAAGCAGGAATACTGTACTGGATGAGGTGATCAGTCATGATCATATTGAATGGTGGGACCGACTCTGGTCAAATGGCCGATACCTGCTCTTCTTTCCTGTGCTTCTCTGTAAACTTACTATCTATATAACATCCTTCAGTCCCCACAGCCCTCCCTATCTCCATAAACTCCATTAGTCCCCACGACTCTTCCTTTCCATGTAACCTGAATCATTCCCCACAAACCTCCCTAACTCCATAACTTCCAAAAGGCCCCACGACCCTCCCTATCTCCATAATCTCATCCAGACCCAACGACCCTCCCGTTCAGAGTAACCTCCTTCAATCCCCATGATCCTCCTGATCTGTGCAACCTCCTTCAGGCCCAACAGCCCTGCAGATCTCTTTGGCCTCTTCAGGCCACACATCACTCCCTATCTCCATAATGTCCTTCAGTCCCCTCGACCCTCCCTATTTCCAACACCTATATTACCTGCTGTCCCTGCGAGCTACCTTTTTCAGATTGATAAACAAGAACTCCCATAACCCTTTCTGCTGCCAGTCTGAAACCAAACAGTGTTAGCCTGACAGTAAGTCGGGAGCTGGAATGTTTGAGAAAGGATATGTCAATAAACAATAACTGGACCCTTAGAAGCACTTTTAATAAAAAGAGAATGTGTTTTTGAGCCTGTTGGATTGTATTTTTATTGGTGAGAAAATAAATGGCAGAGTAGATACGGGTGTAGGGGTGGTTGTACCGAGGATACGGTTTATTTGAATTTTCAGAAACCTTTAAAAAAGTTTCAATAAGGGCTAAAGAGTAACTTGGGAGAGAATAGGGCCCCTTAAAGATCAGTAAGGTCGCCTATGTATGGAACCCGAGGAGATGGGTGAGATATTAGACAAAATAGTCCAGTCAGTATTTACAGTGGCGAAAGACATGGAAGCTCGGGAACTTGGGGAAATAAATAGTGATGTTGTGGAAAGATTCCTCACCAGAGAAGAGAAAGTGCTGGAATCTTAAAACAAATAAAGGTAGATCAGTCTTGAATATTGTGGGAAGCTAGGGAAGAGATTGCAGTGTCCCTAACAGAGATATTTATATTATCAACAGACACAATGAGTTACCGGAAGACTGGAGGGCGGCTAATGCCATTCGATCACTTAAGGGCTGCAGGGAAACACCAGGAAATTACAGCCCAGTAAGCCCAGTGATGGGGAAGTTATTGGAGGAGATTCTGAGCGAAAGGAGCTGCATATATTTCGAATGGCAAGGGCTGATTAGAGATAGTCAGCATGGCTTTGTGAATGGAAAACAGTATTTCGCAATCCGGATTAACTCTTTGAGGAGTTGGTCAAGAGATAAATGAAGGCAGAGCAGTCAACGTTATCCGCATGGACTTCAGCAAAGCATTTGACAAGGTTCCAAGGGATGTACAACACCTAGTCAAGAAGAAGAAGGAAGCTAACTTAACGTTGAGGAACCAAGGATCAGAAGCAGGGCTCTGGATAGTTACATGGGGCAGCACGGTGGCTCAGTGGTTAGCACTGCTGCCTCACAGCATCTGGGACACGATTTCGATTCCAGCCCCAGGCGACTGTATGTGTGGAGTTTGCACATTCTCTCCATGTCTGCAGGTGATCCGGTTTCCCCCGACAGTCCAAAGATGAGCAGGTTAGGTGAATCAGCCATGCATTGTTCAAGAAAGGGAATAGAGATAATCCTGGGAACTACAGACCTGGGAACTACAGTCTTCTGGCTGTGATGTGCAGATTATTGGAGAGGACTCTGAGAGTCAGGATTTATGATTCCTTGGAAAACCATAGTTTGATTACAGAGAGTCAGCATGACTTGTAAGGGACAGGTTATGCCTCACAAATCTTATTGAATCCTTTGGAAATGTGACCAAAACACATTTATGGCTCATTGAGAAAGTACAGAGCATGGGATACATGAAAACCTGCCTGTCTGGATACAGAATTCCTGGCCCATACAAGACGGAGGGTGATGACAGATGGAAATCATTCAGCC
>NW_025209376.1:0-3775 GCF_004010195.1 Chiloscyllium plagiosum | reverse complement strand
GCTCTATACAACCCTGTTTAGATGCCAATTAGAATATTGTGTTCAATTTTGGTCCCTTCATTACAGGAAGGATGTGGAAGCTTTAGACAGGGTAAAGAGGAGATTTACCAGGATGCTACCTGGACTGGAGAGCATGTCTTATGAAGAAAGGTTGAGGGAGTTAAGGCTTTTGTCAGTCAGTGACCCAGGGATGCAGGTACACAGTTCTTTGTAAGTGGTGTCACAGGTAGACAGGCTGGTGAAGCAGGCGTTTGGGACAGTTACCTTCATTGGTCAGAGCATTGAGAGTAGGAGTTGGGATGTCATGTTGTGGCTGTACAGGACATTGGTGAGACCACCATAAAAGCATTGTTGACCAGTAGGAAGTACTCATATGGCTCGCTTAGGTCCTTTAGAGAAGAACATCTGACATTCTAACCTGGTCCTGGCCTGCACGTGACACCAGACTCACAGCAATATGGCTGACTCTGTGCTATACTCGGGGTAATTAATATTGGGGCAAAGAATGTTGGTCCAATCAGTGACATCCTCATCCCATGAATGAATAAATAAAAATACATATGTCCCTCCCTACCTCTGCAAACCCCTCCATCTGCAGCAATCTATACTGGCTTTGTGACACCGTTCAGACCCTGACCACTCTCTGTAACACTCTCACCACCTCCAGCACCTTCACCTCTCCCGGTTCCTTTTGTGACATAAAAACTTGACAATTATTCCCTCTTCCATTTGAACTCCTCCTGCGAGCAGACCCTTTACAATCCCTTTAAAATGTACTCCTAAAACATTCTCTCACTTCAGGATTTTAAGTACTTTTTGGTGATCCTCTCAGCCCGATAATCTAATATGATCCTTTTTACTTGAGTGTGGGACCGATGGGGATTTCTTGCTGAGGATTTGTCTGTTTCAATGGAACATCCTTTTGTTGTGTGTTTTACACTGCTCCTTCAAATGTTTTCTACTGTTCATTGACAGGCACATTTTTCAGTCCGTTTAGCCTATTTACCTTGGTAAGTTCTCGTCTCAAACTCATGTTATTGGTTATTTCTGTTTCTAGTTGTAGCTTGTCCTTTCTGTGATTCACTTTAGAATTTATATTTCTTTAAACTGCACTTTATCACAATTTCTCAGAGGATCTCTCCAGGTGACGTTACTCATTCACTAAGTTTCATCACACAATGGTCGCTCTGAGATAGTTCCGTCCCGAGCCAGTTGCACAATTTATTATTCAAAGAAACACTGAAAACTAATTCTCTGAACTCCTCTTCCAATATCACTCTTGCCAGTGTGACTGTCCCACATTATGCTAATATTGACTTTTCCCAAAATTATCACAATGTGTTTCTTAAAAATTCCAATGAGTTCCTGTGTAATGCAGTGATGAGCAATGAAATGCTGTTCGGTGGCTAAAACTGTTCTGCTGCTTGTGTCCTCGGCAAGTAGTAGCCAGAATTTACATTCAGACTGACTCTACTTCATAACCTGAGACCAAATGCTTTCTCTGTAATGCCTTTCTTATCCATTATTGTTAGCATTACCCATTTTGCCTGAGTTTCCGCAAGGTTGTGATCCATTGAATATTTATGTCCACCTTTTGTTCACCCTGTCACCATATCTCTCTGGTGCCTAAACCTCTTTTATCTCAGTGTCACAAATCCATCTGCCTTATTGATAAGACTTTGTCCATTAAAAAAAAACATGATTTACTCTTTCCCACAATTTCCTGTCACACACCTATTCACTGATGTACAGTTTTAGTTAATCACTGTCCCATCCTTCAGCCTTCAGCCACATCCCCATACTGTTCCGATACTTCGCCTTTTCTCTTTGGATTTGGAAAGCTCCTTTCACCTGGATCCTGTCCCTGCATCCTCTCTGTCAGTTTAAAGCCCTGTCCTTAAACCTACTGACATGATTGGCCAGGACACTGGTCCCAGCACGGTTACAGTGGGACCATTCTATTGGATTTTTTTATAAATCAGGTCGGGGATGTGGGTGTCTCTGGCTGACCAGCCTTTATTTCCCAGCCCTAGCTGCCCATGAGCTTGGCCATTTCAGAGGGCAATTGAGATGCAAACACTTTGCTGTGGGTATGTCGTGCAGACCACGTGAGGATTATCGGATCTTGTTGTCGAAAGGACAAGTGGGCGTCACGGTGGCTCAGTGATTAGCACTCCTGCACCACAGCACCATGGTCCCAGGTTCGATTCCAGCCGCGGGCGATTGTGTGGAGTATGCACATTCTCCCCGTGTCTGCGTGAACTGCCTCCGGGTGCTCCGGTTTCCTCCCACAGTCCAAAGACGTGCAGGTCAGGCGAATTGGTGTATTAGGTTTAGGGAGATGGGTCTGAGTGGGTTACGCTTCGGAGGGATGGCGTGGACGAGTTGGGCCAAAAGGCCTGTTTCCACACTGTATGGAATCTAATCTAAGGGATTGTGATTTTTGAACATCAGCTATAGTTTCATATTTGTTTATGGATTGTTAATTGTTATTTTTAAAATTATTGATTTTAAATTACCCCATATCTTATGATGGGATTCAAACCTGCCTCCCCTGAACATTAGCTGAGGTTTTGGATAAATGCCCCAACAATAATGTTACTAGGCCATCACTTCACAATTGCATCGTTTTAGCAAGACCTCCCCATCACTTCGTTTTGCTCACTGGTTGCTCATCCCTGAGCACTGATACATGAAGCTAAACCCATTCTTCCAACATGACTGTGTGATCCTGAAGTCTTCCAGCACTCTGGTGATATCACTCAGTCGCTCTCCATGTAGTATCCCCCACAGTGTGGGTCTAATTGCTGCCTCTGTCAGTATCTCTCGCTCTTGCAGCTACTCCAGATCCTGAGCCAACAGAATTCTCCACTCCAGAAAGACGCAACAGCACAGGCCAGGGATGGAGTTTGGGATTTTCCAGATCTCTATTGGGGTCATTTCCATTCTCCTTGTGTAAGCCTCACTTGCATCAGTCTAATTTCCCATTCTGTCTATTTCTCGTGCACTGAGCAGGGAGCAATGAGAGGGCTCCAAACATTGGCCATCAAGACATGACATAGATACAGTACTGGATGGGGAGCACGGTATAGACATACCCCATGCTCAATCAACACGTCTACTTTAACTTATGTTGCACTGAGACAGCATCGGGAGATCATAGTTATCAATCCAGTCCTGTGCTGTCTTAGTGAGCATCAGTACAACAGAGGGGAGAGTAGGCCTCTGACGAGAGGTTGGGAATGCTGCCTGGGATCTTTCTGTTCTGTGTTCTCCCTCCAACACTGTACTAAGACTCACTACTCTGCAACACTGTATCTGTGGCATGGCTTGTGCACCAGTGTCTTCAGTAATTTTTAACTCCTATAAAAGTAGTTGTCCCTGTAACCTACTCCTTTCCCGATTAGTCCCTCCACATATTTAAGATGTACTGCATTCCAGATTACCAACCCTATCGCTGTAACTTGCTTCAGTGTCTACAACATGCCTTATTTCGGTACTGTAATCCTCTTTAACTGGATACAGAGTGATACCGCACGGAAACAGAACCTGTGGTCCAACTCATCAATGCTGCCCATGTTACCCAAACTGAACGAGTCTCAATTCCCTGGATTTGGCCCTTATCTCTTCAAACCTTTTCTTCTCAAAGTACCTCTCCAATTGTCTTTTCCATGTTGTTGTAATTGTTCTTGTTTCTCCCATGTGCCTGAGGCAGTCTGTTCCATCTATGCACCATCCCCTATGGATAATGTTCCCCCTCAGCTCCCTCTTTAAA
>NW_025209375.1:7890-16463 GCF_004010195.1 Chiloscyllium plagiosum | reverse complement strand
CTCCAGATGGCAGTCATCAGCTAAGTCTATTCAATGTGTGTGGTAACTCCAAACGGCTGGAGGGATGGGGAATGCAAATGCTGTGTGCCCTGAGAACATTCCATTCAAGCTTTACCTGCTGGGATACATATTGAATGGCACGTACCTAACAACGTGGGAAACTATCAGGGTGTGTCCTGTACACACACAGACAAAACATCAGACAATCAATGATTGCCCCATTGCTCTAATTCCCAACATTAATAAAGTGATGGAAGATGTCATCTACAGTGGGATCAAGCAGCACTGCCCGTCACCACTAACCTGCTCCCTTAATGCTCAATTTGGGGTCTTATCCCTGGGCACACTGTAGCCTTGGTTTAACAATGTACAACAAGAGAACACACAGCTGAATTCTCGAGTTGAGGTGATAGTGACTGCACTTAACATCATCATAACTGCATTTGACCAAGTATCATCTCCTGGATTAACAGCAAAACTGGAGCAAATAGGAATCGTCTGCACTGGCTGAAGTTATATCTGGTACAAAGGAACGTGCCGGGGATTGGTGGGGAGCAGCCATCTTAGCTCCGCCGCAGGTCCCCAGGGGAGGGGTTTCTGAGTAAACCTGTAGACCAGAAACGGAAAGGCAGGGCACCATACACCAACAGGATGATAGGGTTGTTCTCTTGTTAGATAGGTGCGACTAGCAGCAGTTTAACTGGACAGTCATCATGCCTCAAGCAAGGGAGAGGTTGAGTAAGACAGCCCTTTTCAGGCACCTCATTCAGTGCAGGAACTGAACCCACACTGTTGGCATTAATCTGTATTACAAGCTAGCCGTCCAACTGATTGAGCTAACCAAGTCCTCACTCAGCTCTTTGGGGAAAATACCTTAACATTATTCTGTTCAGATACGTTGTTAGACACCTTTGGAGCAGGTGGAACTAGAAGCAAGCTTCCTAGCTCAGAGAGAGGACAGCATCAGCGAGCTATAAGCGTTCACTCTGCCCTAGGCCCAATAATTTTCAGCTGCTTCATAAATGACCACACCTACTCATATAAAGTCACAACTGGGGATGTTTTCCAATGATTGGACAATGTTCAACACCATTCGTGATTTACTCAGATACTGAAGCAGTCCTTGTCCAAATGCAACAGGTCTTGGAACTATGCAGGTGTGTGCTTATCAGTGACAACTACCATTTCCATTACACACATGCTAGACAACAATTACCTCTAACAATAGAAAAGTGTACCATATCATTTAATGTTCAATGCTACCACCATTACTGAGCACCCACCAAGCAATATCCCGGGGATTACCGTTAACCAGAACTGGACAAACCATATAATTTCATTACCCAGTCCTGTGAAGGGCTTATGCTAAAACGTCGACTCTCCTATACCTCAGGTGCTGCCTGACCTGTTGTGCTTTTCCAGCGCCACACTTTGACACATATTAATTCATTGGCTATAAGAATTTGTCAGGGGCAAGATATCCTACAAGAATGACTCACCTCAAGATTTTGGAAAGCCTGCCTCCCATCAAAAAGACTCATGTTGAATGTGTGTGTGATTATATGCCTTCATTTGCCCGTGTGAGTGCAGCTTCATCCCTCATCCACTGACATTCAGTAGCAGCAATGTCTGCCATCTACACGGTGCTATGCAGAAATCTGTGAAGGCTTATTACAACGTACCTCTGAACCCTCGACCATCAAGAAGGACAAGGAAAGCAGATACATGGGACCACCACGTTCGCGTTCCAATCCAAGCCATCTACCGAACTGATTGGGAAGTACATTGCCATTCTTTCACTGTCACTGTTTCAACTTCCTCCCTAATGGTATTGTAAATCTACCTACAGCGCATGGGCTGCAGCGGGTAAATGTGACAGCTCACCCCACCTTCTCAAGGGCAACAAGGGACTGGCAATAAATACTGGCCTTATCATATTCCATGAATAAATTAACATGAACAATATTGTCCAGTTCTGCCCAATTCTGGACACTGTGCTTTGGGTCTTGTGAGCTCTGGCTGGTTGGGTCCAGGCAGTAACCTATTTGTTGTAAACAGCTGAAGGACTATGCTGTGTGAAACAATCGGACAGTCTCTCAGAGGCATGGCCTGCATACCGAGCATCACACAGACACTGACAGTCACATCACACATTACTGAGCTCTGAGATAGACAGAGGCAATTGAAAATATACTCATCTCTGACTAACATGCTTAAACACACATTGATTTTGTTGCCACGAAAATGATTATGAGTGAATATTAGCAGGGGGAAAGTGAGGACTGTAGATGCTGGAGATCAGAGTCAAAAAGTGTGGTTCTGAAAAAGCACTGCCGTTCAGGCAGCATCTGAGGAGCAGGAGAGTCGACTATTAGTTCACAATATTATTACAAGGGAAAATAATTGTATATTTTTTAAAGTCCTTGTACTTAATAATAATTTGGTCTTGGGTGTGGGAATGAGATTTATCATTTCAATGCTCCTTACTGTAAGTTGTGCACTGTTTTCCTTATAATGTTTTATAAAAGTGAACGGAATAAATGGGTGATATAATGCTTATTGGAGAATCTAAAAGTTGGTATTATGAAAAGATGTCAGACCTTCAGTAAAGAGACTTTGCTGTTAATGGTTAGGACGATGATGCAAACATTTACACAGAGATTTCCAGCTCAAGTCACACACATGGTCGTTGGGCTGGGATGATGCTGGCCATCAATGGAGCTGCACGATTCTGTTTGGATACTGACATTGTGGGGCAAACATACACTGGATATGGTTTATGAAGGATTTAATGTAAGATGCCATGTGCTGCAGGAGTCCATCACCTTTATAACACCTTCATTCAGGATCGGGTCCAAGGTGCAAAATTACAGAGTTTAGGTGGCACACAAGAAGTGGTATACTTGCAAGACAAGGTTGTTTACAGGTCATTGTTACAAATGTTGAATTGCGTCCGGATCGGCACCATGCTTTCGTCCATTTACCAGTTTTCCCCACTCAATCTCCCCGTTGTTCAGGCATGTCTCTAACCAGTCCATTGTGAGGGATTATGTCAGTAACTGCCCAGCTCCAGTTTGGAAACTCACCGAACAGATTCTGGAGATGGCCAGTGTTTTGGATGCCATGGTGAGGCCCAGCAACAGTATGTCTGAATTCAGGCTTTTCCTCAAAGTTATTTCCAACAGCTATGCTGCCTGCAAGATGGTGTGTTCACTGATCTGAACGTCAATCAGCTGTTTACTACAGTCACTGAAATGTGTAATAGTTAGCTGTGCGTTCTGGTAATTCAATTATTATTCACTTCAATTGCATTCAACTGAAAAATAATGATGTTTGGTTTATTTTAAAATATGTATGAAACAAAGTGATATTAACTCTTCATTATAAAAAAAGGAAAAGTGACATTTTGTGTATTTCCCACGGACTAATCATGCAACAGTCAGATATTGTCTATAAGGCAAGATTCTGTGAGCAGGACTGTGTACCAGGCAAAATCACCATCCTCTCTGGTGGGGTCTGTCCCACTGACAGGACATAGCCAGGCTTATGGGGCAGCTCCTTGGTATATCGTCAATACAGTGCTCAGCATTGATGCTGGATCCTGTGGCTGCTGACTGCTCTGCGGCAGGTTATATGGGAATCAATAAAAGGGAACCATATAATTGACCACATCATCATCGATCTGCCTACTGCAGAAACACCTCTCCATTTCATATTTCTATAAGAATGGTCACTGCACTGTCCTTATGGAGCGCAAGGGCTATCATCACCTTTTGCAGACCCCCCCCCCCCCCTCACCATGATATGTAGCCCCCTAGGCAGTGAATGGTATAGACTTTAAACAGATTGAGAAACTAAAGATGATGCATCCATGAGGTGCAGTCGGCCATCGGCAGGAGCAGAATCATATTCTGCACAACTCATACAGTCTGCAACCTCACAGCTGACATAACTCCGACTGTACAGTAACCGTCACAGCCCGACATACCTCCCACTGCACAGTAACCGTCACGGTACAACATACCTCCCACTGTACAGTAAACATCATGGCCCGACATATCTCCCAATGTACAGTAACCATCACGGCCCGACATACCTCCCACTGTAAAGCAACCATCACGGCCCGAAATACCTCTCACTGTACAGTAACCATCACTCACGGCCCGAAATACCTCTCACTGTACAGTAACCATCACGGCCCGACATACCTCCCACTGTACAGTAACCATTACACCCCGACATACCTCCCAATGTACAGTAACCATCACACCCCGACATATCTCCCACTGTACAGTAACCATCACACCCCGACATACCTCCCACTGTACAGTAACCATCACGGTACAACATACCTCCCACTGTACAGTAACCATCACGGCCCGACATACCTCCCACTGTACAGTAACCATCACGGCCCGACATACCTCCCAATGTACAGTAATCATCACAGCCCGACATGCCTCCCACTGGACAGTATCTGTCATGGCCCGATATACCGCCCACTGTACAGTAACCATCACGGCCCGACATACCTCCCACTGTACAGTAACCATCACGGTGCAACATTCCTCCCACTGTACAGTAACCGTCACGTCCCGACATATCTCCCACTGTACAGTAACCATCACGGCTCGACATACCTCCTACTGTACATAAACATCACGGCCCGACATACCTCCCACTGTACTGTAACCATCACGGCCCGACATACCTCCCACTGTACAGTAACCATCACGGCCCGATATATCTCCCACTGTACAGTAACCATCACGATGCAACATTCCTCCAACTGTACAGTAACCGTCACGTCCCGACATACCTCCCACTGTACACTAACCATCACGGCTCGACATACCTCCTACTGTACATAAACATCACGGCCCGACATACCACCCACTGTACTGTAACCATCACGGCCCGACATACCTCCCACTGTACAGTAACCATCACAGCCCGATTTACATCCCACTGTAGAGAACCATCAAGAGATCAATGCTTAGCACTGCTGCCTCACAGCACCATACTCCATGGTTCAATCCCGGCCTTGTGTGTCTGTCTGTGTGGAGTTTGCACATACCCCCGTGTCTGCGTGGGTTTCCTCCAGGTGCTCCTGTTTCCTCCCACAGTCCAAAGATGTGCATGTCAGGCGAGTTGGCCATACTAAATTGCCAACATTGTGAGGTGCATTACTCAAGGTTAAATATAGTGCAGGAGAATGGGTCTGGGTGGGTTACTCTTCTGAGGGTTTGTGTGGACTGGTTGGGCTGAAAAGCCTGTTTCCACACTGTAGGGAATCTAATCTAACCTCCAAGGTTCAATTCGGGAATATGATGAAATAATCACTTGTCTGAATGAGTGCAACTCCAACAGTACTCTAGTCTGGACTTACTAGCAACAGGCAATACAGTTGTGTGGAGAAGATCATGTCTCACAAACGTAATTGATTGTTGTGAGGAAGTGACAAAATCGATTGATGTGGGCATGGGACTGGATGTTAGCCATTTGGACCTTCGTAAGGCCTTTGATATGTTTCCTTCTGGCAGGCTCATACAGAAGGTGATGTGAAATGGGATCAGCGGTCAGTTAGTAAGATGGATGGAGAAATGCTTGGTCATAGAAGGCAGAGTAGTGGTGGAACAGTGCTTTTGTGACTGGAGATCTGTAAATAGATTGGCGGAGTTGCAAATTCTGAGGATAATTGCCAGATAGTACAGCAGGATGTAGGTCAGCTTCAGACTTGGACAGAGAAAACGCAGATGTTATTTTATCTGGGCAGTTGCGACGTGATGCTTTTTAGAAGGTCCAATGCAGGAGAGAATTATAAAGTGGATGGAAAATTTACTGACCGCATCAACATCCGAAGGAATCTCGGTGTACAGCTCCACATTCCCGGAAAGTGGTAACACTGGTGGATGGGGTGATCAAGAAGACTGATGGTAAACTTGCAGACATGCATCGGAGCATGGAGTATGAAAATTAGCAGGTCATATTGCAGCTATAGAGAAACTTAGTTCGGGCATATTTAGAATATTGTGTGTACAGTACTGGGTGCCACGCCAGTTGAACGATTTGGAAGTGTTGGAGAGGGTATGGAAAAGTTTTACCAGGATCTTTTCTGGTTTGGAGGGGATTAGCCAGAAGGAGAAATTGAACAAATATGGTTTGTTTCCAGTTGGGCATCATTGGCTATGGAGCTACCTGATAGATACTTACAAAATTTTCAGAGGCATAGCTAGAAATACAGTTAGAAGCTTCTTTTTTCCCAGAGTAGAAATATCAATTACTCAGCACCATAGGTTTTAGGTAAAAGGGAGAAAGCTTAGGAGATATGATCCGTTTTTTTTGCTTTCCCAGACAGAATATGCAAGTGCCTGGAATGCACTGATAGAGGAGAAGGAGCTAATATAGCAAGGTTTGAGAGGGATCTTGGCACAAATATGAGTAAGTAGGGAACAGAATGACATCGAGGGTGTAGAAAACAGAATGACATAGAGCAACAACTTTCTTTTTAACTTTAGAACGGCATCAAGTGTCAGTGTGGGCTTGCTGGCATGAAGGGCCTGTTCCTGTGCTGGACTGCTCTTTAAAACAAGATTTGAGTGCAGGAGTGGCAAGATGTTGACTGAATGATTATTGATGATCAACAGCCACATTCAGTGGATCTCTCCTCAACAACTTGCAGCTTCATACCCTCCTTCCCACTTTGGGGAATATGGAGAATTTGACGTGAAAGTCCGAGCTGGTAACTGGTGAATCCATCTCGCCCAATGCTCCTCCGGCCTTCTCTCTTGGACAACAACGACTCGGGGGACACTGCACTGACAGAATCTGCACGTACTCCACACCCTCCAAAGCTGGTATCTGTCACATGCCAGTCTCACCATGCCATCCCAGCACATCTCCAACCCACTGACAATACGCTTCTGTACTTCAATGCTGCAGCTCAGGGTGAACTGACAACTCTCATTGCAATGCTGCTGCAAGGGCACTGTACTCAGTGACACACACCCAGCTCATGGAATGTCCCTCTGGGCTGCTCACTCCGTGTCTGTACACACTGAATCTTTTTGCAAGGACACTGTGCTCAGGCACACGCCCAGCTCATGGACTGTCCCTCTGGGCTGCTCACTCCGTGTTTGTACACACTCACTTTGAGCTGACTTGAATGCTGACAGAATTATTGCCTTACCTTACCCTGCCTTTAGCAGTGTTACCCCTCATCCAGAGTTACCAGGCTCACCCGCCTGCTGTATTGTCTTGGTGATTAGCACAGACACAAAAGCAGGAAGTTTGATATCATTGTCCATGTTCAGTCACGGTGCCCAGCACAGTCAGTTAGGGGGAGTCTCAGATCCCAGTCCGGGAGCTTGGACACGGTCAGTCAGCCTCTCGTGGTTGCTGGGTCAGGATCCTTCCCCTGCGAGGAGAAAAGGAGCTGAATGTTGGGGAGACTTATGCCTCTCTTGGCTATTTCTTTCCTATTGTGGAATGGTTCCTTCTGGAATGTGAAAATTAACAAGTGGTATTAAGGGAAATGGATAAGGTTGGTACAACTGTTACTGCTGGGACAGCTGGGGGAAAGGTATCGAGGTGTTCTGAGTGGGTGAATGGGCAGTACAGACACCAGGCAGAGTTGGGCAGAGGGACAGAGAAACGGTTAGAGAAAGACAAAGACAAGGTGCTGCATTCAGTGAGAGTGAGAATACATGAGCCTTGTGGGAGGTGGGTGCAGTAACAGAGATAGAGTGAGGGTAAGCTCACGAAGTGCAGATGGTGGCACTTACCCTGGTGGAGTGGAGAAGATCACTGGCCTCCTTCCTACATTGCTGGACATTCACTCAGAAGGCTGGTACCTCACTGACCCAGGGGTCAGCCTCGGACCAAGCTGGCAGGGTCTGGCCTCCCCTACCAGTCCTGGAGGAAGATAATGTCCCTCTCCTACAACATGTCATTCACCAGAACCTCAGGGGCTTGTCCACAATGTGAAGCCCCAGTTTTACCCCCTCTGCTATCTCCTGGGCAGTTTCTGATTGACAATCTAAGAGTGTAATGACTTTTTACTAATGGCACCTTGAGCAGGAAGGCTGGCGCATTCTGGGATATCCAGGCAGTGGGCAGTTGTTATGATGAAGGGGAAAATCACCGTGATAGTATCAGTTGAGAAGATAACCACGTGGGCAGTGTGTAGTTAATGAGGCAGATTGGGGATGGTATCATGAGAAAATGCACTTCACCTTGTGGAGAGAAACCCTCCATAAAACCTGACTAAAATGAGACTTGACCAAATCATAAGATGGTTTGGCCTTCTGTCTGTCTGAATCAAAGTTGGGATGCAGTGTGAAATATTGGGAGCAACAAACTTGGAGCGGAGAATTACAAAGGAGATTCAAATCCTTAAAAAGGGGTAACACAATGTTCCAGACTATTAAAAGGAGCCTGGGAAAATCCGCTGCCTTATAGTTACCTACATTATTCAATCCTCACTGGATGCAGGGATGGTGCCAGAGGACTGGAGAATGCCGAACACTGCAACTTTGTTTTAATGTGGAGCAAGGGACTGACTGAATAGGTCG
>NW_025209375.1:0-3266 GCF_004010195.1 Chiloscyllium plagiosum | reverse complement strand
GAAAGGGGTCTTTTTCACGATGGGAACTGGTGATGAGGGGAGTTCTGCAGGGGTCAGTGTTGGGACTACACTCTACATGTTATTCATTCAGAGTCTGGACAGAGGATGTGAAGGAGTATGAGAAATGGGTTACCAAGAAAGATTCCAGTGATGAAATGCGTGCCGTATATGGAGCAGGTGAAGTCTCTGGGTCTGCACTTGATGAAGTTTCAGAGGCGGCGGTAGAATCCCATTCAAACTTACAGAATATTGAGGGGCCTGGATGGAGTGGACGTGGGGAGGATGTTTCCACTAGTAGGAAAGACTAGGGACCACGGGCACAGCTTCAGAGTGAAGGGATGACCCTTCAAAGTGGAGGAATTGATTCAGCCAGAGGGTGATGGACCTGTGCAACTCATTGCCTCATGGGGCTGTGGATGCTAAGTGATTCGGTGTATCTAACTCAGAGATAAGCAGGTTCTGGATGAATAAGGAGATCAAGGGTTGCAGGGAGTTAGAGAAGGGGGTTGAGAAACAATTCATCTATAATCGAATCGTGGAATAGACCTGATGGACCGAATGGCCTAATTCGACCCCGAAACATGATGGTCTTATGGACTGCACTTATTCCATATGTTTCTACGTGTGCAATTAGCATTTCTGGCATATCGTTTACCATACATTCCAGCATTTTTGTGATTATTGCTGTCATCTCTTGGTTTCAGATCAACTGCAGAAAGCTACGCCACGGAGTAACGTGGGAAACCTTGTGTATAAGTCTCAGAAAGGTAGCATACAAGACCAGCAGGACATACAGAATGTACATGGAATGCTGGCATTGATGTCAAAGGGAATGAGAATAAAAATAGGGAAGGTTTGTAATAAACATAGCGGACTCCATTCAGCCCACACTGAGAATACAGTGAACAGGTTTTGTCCCCTATCTGGAGGGAAAATATCCTTGCATTGAAGGCAGCCCAGAGAAGGTTCACCAGACTGATATTCAAAATGGAGGGATGTTGATGAGAAGAGGTGGAGAAGGTTGAACTTGCAGTCATTAAAATTTAGAAAATGAGGCAAATTTATTGATACACCAACGATTCTTGTGTTCTTACAGATTCGGTACTGAGACATTGCTTCCCTGAGCAAGGATCTGTAACCGGAGATGAAGGGGAATACAGATACCAGAGAAGCTAAAGTTAAAAAGCTGGGCTGTAGAGACTGGAGGATGTTACAGAGTTCGGGTGGTTTGAGATCACTGTTGGTGGTGAGAGATCCGATAGGTTGTCGGGCTGAAAGATGTCAAGAAGAGTTACAGAGTTATCAATTCTGAAGGATTTACAGAGATCGGGAGGAATATAGGGACTAGAGATTACACAGTAGTAGTTGGAGCTACAGAAGTTTTTAGAGAAAAGGAGGGTTATAGGCACTGGGGATTAGACAGATGGGGTGGTATTTGGAGCTGCAGGAGTTTATAGAGAAAGGGAGGATTGAACGGACTCGAGATTACACAGATTGGGGTGGTAGTTGGAGCTGCATGAGTTTATAGAGACCGGGAGGATTGTTGGTGCTGGGAATTTCACTGACATGGACAAAAGTTGGAGCTGCAGGAGTGATTGAGATAGGAACGGTTGAAGGGGCTTGATCAGTTCACACAGCCAGGGAGAAGTGTAGGGATTGGAGGAGCCAGAGATACTGAGGGTTGTAGGGCTGCAGGAGTTCACAGAGTTAGTGAGGACTGTGAAGGCAGATTTACAGCATTCCCATCAGTTGCACAGAGATGTGGAGTGCTGTTCTGGAGGAGGTTACAGAAATCAACAGGATTGCAGATACTGGAAGATATTGCAACGACAGTGAGCTGTAGTATTCGAGGAGGTTACAGGGACAGGATGGAGTGAGGAGTTGGAGGTGTTAAACATGCTACAGGTGTTAAACATGCTGCAAGGGATCAATAACTTTACATCGATCGGGGGGATTGGAAGCTCTGGAGATAAAGAATGAGAATGGCAGTAACGGAAAAATATCACAGAGACAGGGAGTAATACATGAGTTAGAGGAGTTATAACATGGGATGAGCTGTATTCAATGGAGTCAGGGAAGATACAGGGAGATCTGAAGGGACTACAAGTGATCAAAAGGAGAGTGAGGCTTCTCACTGTAGGATTGGGGCAGTTTACGAAGATAGGGAGAATTATATGGAATGGTGCTATTGACAGAGATTATGAATTTGCATGGAATTGAGGAACGGACAGCGCTTTTGAAGTTAATGAAAACATTTGCTGATGTCGGATGCTGAGCTTCTGGAAATTAATTGGACCGGGAAGCTGTACAATCTGTCAGAGCCTACAGAGTCAGGAACAACAATAGAGCCTGGAGACACTAACACAGACAGGGAGCATTGCACACACTGGAGGAGGTATCTGCTTTAGGGATGGCTGTAGGGGAGTGTAACGTTTACACAGATAGGGGTGTAAGAGCTGGAGAAGGTTATGGAGATGATTAGATTGGTGTGGAGACTGGGGGAGCTTACATTGGCAGGGCTGCTGATAGCGACGGGCGAAGGTTATAGAGATGGTAAGTCTTGTAGAAACTGATTGGGAGAGTCACAAACATTGGAGTAGGTTCCACAGATCGGGGGTGTGACAGGGGCCTGAGAGGATTACGCAGATAGGGAGGACTGTAGGATGTTCACATTTTCAGAGTGTTCCAGGATGGAAAACGTTACACAATTAAGGAGGGAGCTGCGGAAATTCACAGAGATTCGGAGGTTTGAAGGGTTTGGGGCTGTTTATGGATAGAGGGATATATTTAGGGACAGTAATATGGAACGTAGAGGGAGAGTTTAGATTAGATTCCCTTCAGCATGGGAACAGGTACTTCGCCCCAAAAACTCTCCAAAGAGGAACCCTCCCAGAGCCACTTTTCTCTGACAATGCACCTAACATTATTGGCAACTTAGAATGGCCAATTCACCTGACCTGTCCATCTTTGGACTGTGGGATGAAACCGAAGCAAACCCACGCAGAAACAGGGTGAAAGTGCAAACTCCACACAGACAGTCGCCCAACGCTGGAATCCAATCTGGGTCCCTAGCGCTGTGAGGCACCATTACTCACCACTGAGCCACCGTGCTGCCCCAAATTGCAGAATTACACAAAGAGAGAATGTTTGAGATGCTGGGAGGACTGTAGGGAGTGGAGGAGCAAACCGAGATGTGGAGTGCTGTTGTGGCTTGAAAAGGGTCTGGAGGTGTTTATGCAGATACGGAGCGCTGTAGGGATTGGGAG
>NW_025209374.1:7066-16460 GCF_004010195.1 Chiloscyllium plagiosum | reverse complement strand
CTTTGGTGTGTAATTACTATAACAAAAAGTTCTGTTTGGAAAATTATGCTTTCAGCAAAAAGCTGAGATAACCGAAATGCTTGAGCTATACAAAACGATACAAGTTAATGAAATGTCCGAGGATGGAACTTACCAGCAGAATTGATACAAAATGTTAAACCAGATCTTGACAAAATAAATGTATGTGTCAGCATTTACAGAAAGGAAGGTTGCCAACCTGGGGAAGGGGGAAGTAATATGGGTGGAGCGCAGCTGGGCAGTGGTCTGGTACAGTAAGAGAGATTGGGTAATTAGGAGTCTGGAGAGATGCCCTCACTCAGCTCAAAAGGTATAACTGTACACTAACCTAAGTTCTAATATGCTCATTTGCTTCTGCATTTGATGCCCTTTCTTACAAGATCGTAGAATAAATTGTCTTGTTTCCAGTTTTGGTGGTCTTGTCTAAATTTTATTAACCTTGTTTCTAACAATACTAACGCTCCTGACTAATGCACCGAACCTGCACATCCATGGGCACTATGGGTAATTTAGAACCACCAATCCACCCTCACCTGCACATCTCTACACACCATGGATAATTTTGTATTGCAAATCCCCCCTAAAATGGATAAAGTTAAAAATCACACAACACCAGGTTGTCGACCAACAGGTTTGTTTGGAAGCACTAGCATTTGGAGCGCTGCTCGTTCATTAGGTGGTTGTGGAGAATTTATGGAAAAACATGACAGTGTCCATGTCATTGAAATGACATGTTGAACAAACCTGGTTTGTTCAGTCTTTCATCTTTTCGATTGGGTTGCAGGCATCATTAACATGCAAATCCCAGAACTACCTGTAAGGCACCTTCTCAAGAGAACTTAAAGTTTTATAACAAAAAGTGACATTTTAGCCCAGCTCTGCAAGTGAAGTGTAGTGCGGTGCGGTCATGAGAGAGAGAAAATGTCTATTTCCATCCTGTATGTCTCTGTCTATTTGAGAACAAATGCCTTACTTCTGTTGGTGTAAGTATTGTTGTAAATCATAGCTGGATACTAATAGTTAGATATAAGGGGGAAGAGAATTCCTCAAATAGGGCAGTATAAGAATCCTGGGAGAGCCCTATTTCTGGTTTACTTGCTAATGAACAAACATTAAACACAAGCATCTATTTATTTCAAATTTGGTTTCATTTTTCTTGTGTGATTCCCTGCTGTGACTACACTGTGCCTGGATGGTTGACAGGCTGGGAGATTGTGGGTTGGGGCTTGATTGACTGAATGTTTTATTGTTCCAGAAGGTGTAGAAGGGAACAGGGAGATCAACAGAGGACAGAGAAATCAGGACCTGAAATCTGAGCTGACACCAGACTACCCTGTGATCAGTGCTTTGATTAGCAGTGCCAACCCTCCACCTTTACCTCGCTTCCCATTTGAGGATACCCTCAATATTCAGGCTCCAATCCTTGTCACCCTGAAGCCATGTCTCTGTAGGAGTGTCAGATTGCAATTATTCACTTCAATGTATGTAGTCAATTCATTCACTTTTGTTACAATGCAGCACACATTCAGATACACCATTTTTAGTTTCAATTTTTGTGATCTTTAGAATCTAGTTTTGATTGCTGGTACATTTACTCTTCTTGTCCCTTTCAATTGTTCTCTGATGTTCATTTTCCACATCAATACATTACTCACTGGCCTTGATTTGGATTGGCCATAATGTCCAGGGATGTGCAGGTTAGGTGGGTTAGCCATGGGAAATGCAGGGTTATAGTTTCGGAGTAATAGAAGCAGGAGTAGGGGCATTTGGCCCATCCAGCCGCTCCGCCATTCATTAAGATCATGGCTGATCTATCCATTCTCTCAGCTCCTCCTCCCTGCATTATCCCAACGACACTTAATTCCCCTACCATTGCAAAAACCCATCCAACTGTGTCTTGAATATACTTAATGAAGCTGCCTCCACTGCTTCTTTGGGCAGAGAATTCCATAGATTCACTACTCTCCAGGAAATGCAGTTCCTCCTCATCTCTGTCCTAAATTTACTCCTCCTAATCTTGAGGCCTGGTTTCATTTGCCAGCAGAAATGACTCAATAGGTAGAGCTTCATCCCCACAGTGCAATGAATTCCCACTTTCCACCAAAATCCCAGATGTACTCACTCACTCACTCAGTTGCTGTCTCACAAATGCAGGATTTCATTGTAACTTCTTCTGTTCCCATTAAGGGCAAAACATCTTTGAAAGCTGCTCTGAAACTCCAGCCTTCACAATCACACTTCTGCTTTCACCGAAGATTAGAGTCATACAGCACGGAAACAGCCCGTTTGGTCCAACTTGTCCGGCCAAACAGATATCCTAAATCAACCTAATCCAATTTGCCTGTATGTGGCTCATCTCCCTCAAAACCCATCCAAGTGCCTTTTAAAATTCCCCCTCACCTCAAACATATGCTTTCTAGTTTGGGACTTTTCTACTTTGGTGAAAGTAACTTGGGTATTCACCCTATCCATGCCCCTTACGAACATCTATAAAGGTCACCCTTCAGCCTCCAATGCTCTAGGGAAAATATCCCCAGCCATTTGAGTCTCTCCCTGTAGCTCGAACCCTCCAACTCTGACAGCAGCCTTATAAATCTTTTCTGACCCCTTTCAAAGTTTCACAACATCTTTCCTATAACAGGGAGACCAGAAATGAATGCAGTCTTCCAAACGTGGACTAACCAATGTCCTACACAGCCACAACATGACCTCCAAATTCCTGTATTCTCTGCTCTGACCAATAAAGGAAAGCATACCATCTGCCTTCTTCACTATCCTGTCTACCAGTGATTCAAGGAACTATGAACCTGCACTCCAAGGTGTCTTTGTTCTGCAACATCCCCCTTAACTGTGTCAGTCCTGCCTGGATTGCTTGACCAAAATGCAAACCACACACTTCTCTAAACTAACCTGCCATTCCTTGGCCCATCAGTCCAACTGATCAATTCTCATTCATAGTGAACTCTGTTTCCTCTCTTATTCCTTTGAAGTTGAAAATCTCCACCCCACACACCCTCTCTCCATTCTCAGTTTGCTGAACCTAATCCCTGCTGGACCTCATCCTGAAGGGTCTGCTTCATGCTGATTAACAGGCCCACACTCAGGGTGGAGGGGGTGGGGACCTAATTGAAACAAGGAATACTGAACGACCTGGACAGAGTGGAAAGGTGTTTCCATTGGTTGGAGGGATTAGAACCAGTGGGCACAGCCTTAGAGTAAAGGGAAGACCTTTCAGCATGGAGATAAGGAGAAACGTCTTCAGCCAGAGAGCGGCGAATCTATGGAATTCACTGCCACAGAATGCTGTGCAGGCCAGGTCACTGAGGATATTTAAGATTGAGATGGAGACGTTCTTGAGTCTCAAGGTGATGGAGGGTTACGGAGATGAAGTGGGAGAATGTGGCTGAGGAACCTATCAGCCATGATTGAATGGCAGAGCAAACCTTGAATGGTCCAATTTCTGCTCCGATGCCTTATGTTCTCTTGCTGTCCTGGACACAGACAGAGTGCATTGGAAGCAGGAGTAGGCCGTTTGGTCTTTCAAGCCTGCACCAACATTCAACAGATTGTCAGCAGATTCACAACCCTCGAGATGAATAGGTTGGGACTTGTTCACTGGATCACAGGAGGTTTAGAGGTGACCTGACAGAGGTTTATAAAATCACAAGGTGCAGAGATGAGGTGACCGCTGGTATCCTTTTCCTAAGGTGGGGGTTTCAAGATTAGGCAGCAAATTTGAAGGTGCGAGGAGAAAGGATTTTAAAAAGGCAGGGGGGGGGCACTTTTCTTTTTACACAGAGTGGTTTGTACGTGGAATGAATGTGGATGCAGGTTGAGTAACAACATTTAAAAGACATTTGGATAAGTATATGAATAGGAAAGGTTCGGAGGAATATGTGCCAATCACTGGTAGGTGGAATTAGTTTAGTTTGTGAACATAGTCGGCCTAAGACTAGTTTGACGAAAGGGTCTGGTTCTGTTGGTGTCTGACTCTGTAACTGTTCTATACTGGTGTTAAATCATTTACTTGCCTTCCCCCAGAAACATCCACTTCTTCGGTGTTCAAAAATCAGATGAACTCAGCCTTGAATAATATTCAATGACCCCCTAACGCAGGAAGACATCCCCACTTCGGAACTCAATTCCCCTTGCCTTGCTGATTGCTTGCTGCACCTGTCCAGGCAAAAGTGAGGACTTAAGATGCTGGAAATCAGAGTCGAGATTAGAGTGATGCTGGAAAAGCACAGCCAGTCAGGCAGCATCTGAGGAACAGGAAAAATTGACATTTCAGGCAAAAGCTCTTCACCTGCACCTGTCTGACAACTGGCAGTGACTGGTGTAGAAGGATGCTGAGGCCCCTTTGCACATCCACACATCATTCCTGATGAACTGCTCGGGAACGAAATGTCAACTTTCCTGGTCCTCGGATGTGCCTGACCTACTGCCTTTTTCCAGCCCCACACTTTAATTCTAATCTCCAGCATCTGCAGTTCTCACTTTCTCCACATCCCAACATATCACCATTTAAACAATACATCTCCTTTCTGCTTTTTTTTCCACAGCAATGGCTATAACTTCACATTGCGATACTGCATTTGTCACGTGTTTGTAAATTGTGGTCTTCTCTACATTGGGAGGACCAAGTGTAAACTTGGGGAACAGTTTGGCGAGCATCACAGCTGGGTCTGCAGAGGCTGACCAGACCTCCCAGTCACCACTCATTTTAATTTCCCTTCCCACTCCCTTTCTGACAAGAACATCTTAGGCTTCCTCTATTGCCACAACGAACCAAACCGTAAATTGAGGGAACAACACCCCATCTTCCGCCCGGGCAGCCTACAGCCTGTAGGACTCAACATCAAGTTCTCCAATTTCAAATAACCTCCCTTTCCATCCCCCGACTCCCTTCACAGCCCCATGCCCCTCATTTCCACTTCTCCCTTTCATTAACCTGATTTCTTTCACCCATTGACTCATCAGGCCGTAACCTCTCCCTGTCTTCACTTATCCCCACTTTAGCCCCCTGCCCCAGCACCCATCCCCAGTCCTGAAGAAGAGTTATACCCAAAACATCAACTTCTCCACTTCCTGATGCTTCCTGGGTTGCTGTGTCCTTCCAGCCTCCTGCCTGTCTATTTTGCCAATTGAGACACAGACCTCGACCATGTTTCCAGAGCCTGTCCCCTCCCTGGGTTCCCTCCCTTTCCTTTCAGTTCCTGCAAATTAACAATTGAATCCCAGAATGAAAACGAAACGGAAAAGGGGGCGAGAAAAGAGAGTGCTGTACTCAAGAGGAAGGAATTTGCAGTCTGGGTGAAGCTCAATGTTGATTCAGAAAGAGAGGAGCAGGAGTATCAGCTTTGGAAACTCATGGTCCAACTTCCGCATTCAGACAATGCTGCAGCTCTGATTGGCAGGAGGACCAGTCTCCTTCCGGTCCTCCAGGGTTGCCTACTGGGCCATCAAAGGAAGGTCGCGAGCCTTTTTTTGCGGAACGCGATGAGCATGCCCAGAGTTTTGCTGATACCGGTGGGCATACGCACCATGCTCACTGGGGATGTTGGTGTTCCTGTCAGATTTTAAGAGGCCAAATGCCAATGGGTAAATAAGGGGTTGAGGCCCAATTGTTTTTTCGCCGTGGTTCGACACTTCATTGCTTTTGCATTCTGTCTGGCTGCTCAACTTTTGTATGTCTTTTCACCATGTTGGGGGGCGAGTCCAGAACTGGAGGGCATGGATTTAGGGTGAGAGGGGAAAGGTCTCTGAGGGGTAACCTTTTTGCACAGACGGTGGTGCGTGTCAGCCAGAGGAATTGGTGGAGGCTAGTACGTATGATAATATTTAAAATGCATCTGCATGAGGATATGAATAGGACAGATTCGGAGGGATAAGGGGCCAAATACTGGCAAATGGGTCACCAGATTAATTCAGGATATCTGGTCGGCATAGACCGAAGGGGATGTTTCTGTGCTCTGTGACGCTATTTCTCGATAGTTGGAACAACTTCATTAGACCATTCACCCCTTACAGTCAAGATCAGAGTGGTGCTGGAAATGTACAGCAGATCAGGCAGCATCCAAGGAAGCAGGAAAATCGACGTTTCAGACAAAAGCCTTAAATGCTGCCTTAAGTGCTTTTCCAGCACCACTCTAATCTCCAGCACCTGCAGTTCTCACTTTCGCCCATTCACACCTCCCAGTCTCTCCTGAGCTGTGGCCTGACTGCGCTTATTTCAGTGAAAGTTTCAGAAAGATTTCAGCAGCTCTTTGAAAAACTTGAACGTGCTTTCTGACTTTAACGATGTTTCTGAAGATATCATTTTAGGTATTCTCAATTTTGAAGATCAGCCATTTCTCACCCCTGAAAATGTGTTGCTGGAAAAGCGCAGCAGGTCAGGCAGCATCCAAGGAACAGGAGAATTCCTGAATAAGGGCTTATGCCCAAAACGTCAATTCTCCTGTTCCTTGGATTCTGCCTGACCTGCTGCGCTTTTCCAGCAACACATTTTCAGCTCTGATCTCCAGCTTCTGCAGTCCTCACTTTCTCCATTTCTCACCCCTCCCGACACCCAGGTAGAGTCATCACCATCCATTTTCTGTGTGTGTGTGTGTCCTTTGAAGGGCTTGATACAGCGGTCAAAGCTGGTTCGAGGCATGAGAAAAGAAGGGTGTGGTTGGGGCTGGGGAGAAAAGAGACAGAATGGATGGGGGACAGAGAGAAACTGTTGGGGGGGAACAGAGAGAGAGAGAATAAGTGGGGTTGACAGAGAGATTGGGCGGGGGAGAAAGAATGGGCGTGGCGGAGAAGTGGGAGATGGCACAGGGCAGGGTGACACGAGGCACACAGATACACAAGATGATCACTGAGCCATCAGTTGGCCAACTTGACACACAAGATGGCCGCCAGATGACAATACGGAGAGAAACAGCAGAGCTGATACAGACACTGCCTGGGGCCACCAGAATGCCAGCACAATGGACTCACAACCCATTTTTTTATATTTCAAACAACCCAGGTGATTAGTTTAAGGCGGGTGGGGGGGAGAATACACATGAGTAAGGAACACTGCCCGCCGAAGTGTCTGGCGCCAGCCAACACCCATTATAGAAGTGCTAACAGCTTGATACAGACTCAATACCAAATGCTAATAGCCAGGGCTGCAGAAATCCCCCTTCTCAGGAAGAGCAATTAGCGCCCATTACTGCAATAATAGATTTCCATGCAGACATTGAAATGGACAATGTCTGCACTGAAACTGACAACGACTGTGCGGAAATTAACAAAGGCTGTGCCTGAACTGACAAAGACTGTACCGAAACTATCAACAATTCTACAAGGATTACCATAAACAAATCATGTTACAAAGACAATAATCTCATCCCTGACCGATTGAATCACAAGATGTATAAAAGTTTCTTGACGTGTGCTCCAGGTCGAGAGAAGTCTCGCAGGTGACACTGTGCTGTTGGTGTCTTTCTCTCCCCGGAGCCCCGGTATTACCTTGTGCAATAAACTCTGTCATTGAACCTCAATTCTGAATCCGAGCCTGGTGTTTTTCCCCACAACAGGGGAGACAGAATGGGCGGGGATGTCAGATAATGGGGGGAGGGAGAGAGAGAGAATGGATAGAGAGGAGATGGTGGAGGCCTGGAAGAATAGAAATGAGACAGAGGGTGTGGTGAGAGAATGGATGGCGGCAGAGGGTGTGGTGGAGAGAGAATAGATTGGGCAGAGGGTGTGTAGAAGGACTGGTCAGAAGGCAGAGGGTGAGGAATAAAATGACAGGGTTGCAGAGGGTTGCGTGAGAGAGAATGGACAGGCTGTTTGAAGTATAGAGGGAGAATGGACAAGAAGCTGGGGATGGAAAGAGAATGGACAAGGGGCGCTGTGGATGGCGGGGGAGAATAGACAGTGGGAGCTGTGGGTGATGGGGGGAATGGATAGGGGAAGCTGTGGCTGGCCAAGATCAAAAAAGTTGATGACAGTAAACATTTATCAGATTGTTTCTGGAACAGAAAAACTTGCACTGGCGTCTCCCAGAAGAGGGGAGTCTCGTATGTATTCCTTCAATTTGTTTGAAAGAAATTGTGGTGTATCTTAATTGTTAAGGTATACCTGGCACCCAGAGAGATGGCTGTGGTTGTTGGAGGTCAGTCATCTCAGTTCCAGCACCGTCTCTGCAGGAATTCATAGGGTAGTGTCTTAGGCTCAACCAACTTCATCAATGACCTTCTTCCATCATAAGGTCAGAGGTGGTGATATTCACCAATAATTGCACGATGTTCACAATTCCTCACAAACTGAAGCAGTTCAGTTTGAAATGCAACAAGATCTTAACAATATCCACTGGGCTGATGAGTGACAAGTAACATTTATGCCACGCCAATGCCAAACAATGACTCATCCCCAAAAGAGATAATCTGACCACTGCCCCGTGATATTCAACAGTGTTACTGTCACTAAACACCCCACTATCAACATCCTTGGGGTTTACCATTAACCAGAAACTCAACTCGACTAACAACAGATAGAATGGCAACAAGAGCAGGCAACAGGTCAGGAATATTGTGGCAAGAAACTCCCCAAATCCTGCCCATCTTCTACAAGGCAGAAGTCAACAGTATAACAGACTACTTTTCCACCAACTTGGATGGGTGCAGCTTCAACAACATTCAAAAAGCTTGATACCATCCAGGACAAAGTCACCTGCTTGATTGGCACCATCTCCACATACATCCACTCCCTCTGCCCGACTGTTCAGAAGCAGGAGTGCATATGATCGACAAGACACAACACAGAAATTCACCAAAGATCTTTAGAAAATACCTTCCAAACCAACAACCACTTCCATCTAGAAAGATCAGGCAACAGATACTTAGGAACACAACTTCTTGCAAGTACCCCTCCAAGCCACTCACCATCTTGACTTGGAAATATATTGCTGTTCCTTCAGTGTTGCTGGGTCTAAACCCTGGAATACCCTCCGTAAGGACATTATGGGTCACCGTACAGCGTGTGGACCACAGTAGTTGAAGAAGGCAGGTCACCATTACCTTTTCAAGCGGAACTAAATGCTGGCCAGCCAGCAAAGCTCATGTACCATGAATGACTTTTAATAAATGGTTGGAATCTGCAAACTTAAAAAAAAATCAGTGTTCAGGTGGAATAGACGTCGGGCTTTGATTTGGTTCTGGATTAGTGGTGCTGGAAGAGCACAGCAGTTCAGGCAGCATCCAAGGAGCTTTGAAATCGACGTTTCAGGCAAAAGCCCTTCATCAGGAATAAAGGCAGTGAGCCTGAAGCGTGAAGAGATAAGCGAGGGGAGGGTGGGGGTGGGGAGAGAGTAGCATAGAGTACAATGGGTGAGTGGGGGAGG
>NW_025209374.1:6596-7015 GCF_004010195.1 Chiloscyllium plagiosum | reverse complement strand
AAAAGGAGCTAGGCAGGTCGGACAAGTCCGGACAAGTCATGGGGACAGTGCTGAGCTGGAAGTTTGAAGAGCTTCAGGGCAGAGGAAATGACTTGGGAGTTGCAGTGGGAGAGGGACTCCCTGAGATTCTTGTAGAGAGAGGAGGAAAACTTCTTCAAGGCAGGCATGATTTGGTCCTTATTTGAGGACGGACAAAGAGCGATATACTGACACTGAATTGGAAATAGAGTTTCGAGTTAAACATCTGTAGTGTTTCACTCAGTGGATCAATTGAAAATCGATTAAAGATTGTCTCCTGGCGTGTATGTCATGAACACATGAAAAAGGACCGTTAAGAAGGCATATGGGACTCTTTATTTCATCTCGTTCATGGCTGATGTCCTACCCACAATCCCATGCGACCCAGATACTGCTCTATC
>NW_025209374.1:0-4272 GCF_004010195.1 Chiloscyllium plagiosum | reverse complement strand
CTGACTCGTACGTTGACAGGCCAACGAGGGGAGAGGCCACTTTGGATTTGGTGCTCGGCAATAAGCCAGGGCAAGTGTCAGATCTTGTGGTGGGAGAGCATTTTGGTGATAGTGGCCACAACTGCCTCACATTCTACATAGCTATGGAGAAGGAGAGGATTAGGCAAAATGGGAGGATATTTAATTGGGGAAGAGGAAACTATGATGCGATTAGACATGAGTTAGGAAGCATGGATTGGGAGCAATTGTTCCATGGTAAAGGCACTATAGACATGTGGAGACTGTTTAAGGAACAGTTGTTGCAAGTGATGAATAAATATGTCCCTCTGAGACAGGCAAGAAGTGGTAAGATAAAGGAACCTTGGATGACGAGATCGGTGGAGCTTCTCATCAAAAGGAAAAAGGTAGCTTACATAAGGTAAGGAAGTTAGGGTCAAGCTCAGCTCTAGAGGATTACAGGCAGGCGAGGAAGGAGCTCAAAAATGATCTGAGGAGAGCCAGGAGGGGGCATGAGAAAGGCTTGGCAGAACGGATTAGGGAGAACACAAAAGCATTTTACAATTATGTGAGGAATAAGAGAATGGTCAAAGAAAGAGTAGGGCCGATCAGGGATAGCATAGGGAATTTTTGTGTGGAGTCTGAGGAGGTAGGGGAAGCCCTAAATGAGTTTTTTGCTTCTGTCTTTACGAAAGAAATGAACTTTGTAGTGAATGAAACCTTTGAAGAGCAGGTGTGCATGCTGGAATGGATAGAGATAGAGGAAGCTGATGAGCTGAAAATTTTGTTAAACATTAAGATTGACAAGTCGCCAGGCCCGGACCAGATTTGTCCTCGGCTGCTTTGGGAAACGAGAAATGCAATTGCTTCGCCACTTGTGAAGATCTTTGCATCCTCGCTCTCCACTGGAGTCTTACCTGAGGACTGGAGAGAGGCAAATGTAATTCCTTTATTCAAGAAAGGAAATAGGGAAATCCCTGGCAATTACAGACCAGTAAGTCTCACATCTGTCGTCTGTAAGGTATTAGAAAGATTCCGAGGGATAGGATTTATGACGATCTGGAAGAGCATAGTTTGATTAAATACAGTCAATACGGCTTTGTGAGGGGCAGGTCAAAGTTGAAACTTTATTGCTGGAACAGCACAGCAGGTCAGGCAGCATCCAGGGAACAGGAGATTCGACGTTTCGGGCACAGGCCCTTCTTCAGGAATTTAAAAGGTACCATTGCTATGTACAGTTAATGGGAGGTCCCTGGGTCGTGTTGTAGAACAGAGACACTTTGGCAGGGTTGGGTGGGGGAGGCGGGGGGTGGTTAGGGAGTTCAGGTATATAGTTCTTTGAAAGTTGCATCAGTGGTAGACAGGTGGTCTACCTGTCTACCACTTTCCTGAAGAAGGGCCTGTGCCCGAAACGTCGAATCTCCTGTTCCCTGGATGCTGCCTGACCTGCTGTGCTGTTCCAGCAATAAAGTTTCAACTTTGATCTCCAGCATCTGCAGACCTCACTTTCTCCTCGAAGTAAGGTCATAAGTCCACTCCGCCATTTAATCATGGCTGACGGGCATTTCAACTCCACTTACCCATACTCTACCTATAGCTCTTAATTCCTTGCGATACCAAGAATTTATCAATCTCTGCCTTGAAGACATTTAATGTCCCAGTCTCCACTGCACTCCATGGCAATGAATTCCACAGGCCCACCATTCTCTGGTTGAAGTAATGTCTCCTCATTTCCATTCTAAATTGACCCCCTCTAATTATCAGGCTGTGCCCATGGGTCCTAGTCTCCCTGCCTAATGCAAGACACTTATCTGCATCCACGCTTTTTAAGCCATGCACTATCTTGTAAGTTTCTATTAGATCTCCCCTCAAACTTCTAAATTCCAATGAATATAATGCCAGGATCCTCAGCTGTTCATCGTCTGTTAGGCCTATGATACCAGCGACCATCGTGTGAATCTCCGCTGGGCACGCTCCAGTGCCACTATGTCCTTCCTGAGGTGTGGGGCCCAAAATTGGACCGAATATTCTAAATGGAGCCTAACCAGAGCTTTAGCAAGTCTCAGTAGCACATCGCTGCTTTTACATTCCAACTCTCTTGAGATAAATAACAACATTATATTTGCTTTCTTAAGCACGGATTCAAACTGCAAGTCAACCTTTAGAGAATCCTGGACTACCAGTCCCAGATCCCTTTTGTACTTTGGCTTTATGAATTTTCTCACTGTTTAGAAAATAGTCCATGCCTGTATTCTTTTTTCCAAAGTGCAAGACCTCACATTTGCTTACATTGAATTTCATCAGCCATTTCCTGGACCACATTCCTAAACTGTCCAAATCTTTCTGCAGCCTCCCCACCTCCTCAGAACTACCTGCCTGTCTGCCTACCAACACTGAGCCCTGTGGGACACCACTTGTCACCAGCTGCCATTCCGAAAAAGAACCCTTTATCCCAACTCTCTGCCTTCTCTCAGGCAGCCTATCCTCAATCCATGCCAGTAGCTCAACTCGAATACCATGGACCCTCGCTTTACTCAGCAGCCTCCTATGAGGCACCTTATCAAAGGCCTTTTGGAAATCTAGGTAGATGACATCCTCTGGGTTTCCCAAGTCGAACCTACTTGTTAACTCTTCAAGTTTGTCAAGCACGACCTCCCCTTACTAAATGCTTGCTGACTTATTTTAATCCAACCATGCACTTCCAAGAACTTAGAAATCTCATCCTTAACGATAGATTTTAGAATTTTATCTACAATTAAGGTTAGGCTAATCGGCGTATAATTTTCCAGCTTTTGTCTTGATCCTTTCTTGAACATAGGACTTACAACAGTGATTTTCCAATCATCTGGGACTTTCGCTGACTCGTGATGTTTGAAAGATTACTACCAACATCTCTGCTAATTCTTCAACCGCCTTCCTCAGAACGCTAGGCTGTAGCCATCAGGGCCAGGAGAGTTCTCACTTTTTAGACCTATTAGCTTTTCTAGTAATTTCATTTTTGTAATGGCTACCAAACTCAACTCTGCCCCTTAACTCTCCTTAATTGTTAGGATATTACTCATGTCTTCCACTGTGAAAACTGACACAAAGTATTAATTAAGTTCTTCAGCTATTTTCTTATCTCCCATCAATAACCTTCCTGCATCAATTTGGAGCAGCCCAATTTCTACTTTTGCCTCTCGTTTGTTTCTTATGTATTGCAAAAAACTTTTACTATCATTTCTAACATTACTGGTCTGCTTACCTTCATATTTGATCCTCTCCTTCCTTATTTCTCTCTTTGTTATCTTCTGTTTGTTTTTGTAGTCTTCCCAAGTTTCTGATTTCCCAGTGGTCTTGGACACTTTATAGGCTCTCTTTCTCATTGATACATTTCCTGACTTCCTTTGTCAGCCATGGCAGTCTTCTCCTCCTCCTCTCCCCCACCCCACCACTACGCCCGATAATCTTTCTTTTTTGGGGGGGATGAACTTCTGTACTGTGTCCTCAATTACACCCAGAAATTCCTGCCATTGGTACTCTACTGTCTTCCCCACTAGGCTCTGCTTCCAGTCAATTTTTGACAGTTCCTCTCTTATTGCTCTTTATTTAACTGTAACACCATTACATCTAATTTTGCCTTCTCTCTTTCAAACTGCACACTGATCTCTACCATATTATAATCGCTGCCTTCGAAGTGTTCATTTGCTTTAAGATTTTATAAAGTCTGGCTCATTACATAGCACTAAGAATTGAAATATGCTCAGTTAGGCCACAGTTGAGGACGGTGTGTAAGGGACGAATGGCCTATTCCTAGCCTTTTGAAATTGGTTCTGGCTCTGTGGAAATAGAATATTGAGTTGTAGAGCACAAAAAACAATCCTTCGGTATGTGCCGACCAGATAGCCTAAATTAATCTCGTCCCATTTGCCAGTACTTTGTCCATATCCCTCTAAAACTTCCTATTCATGTACCTATCCAGATGCCTTTTAAATGTTGTATTTGTACCAGCCTCCACCATTTTTCCTGGCAGCTCATTCAGTTCACACACCAACCTATATGTGAAAATATTGCCCCTTGGGGCCGTTTTAAATATTTCCCCTTTCACCCAAAAACTAATGTCCACTTGTACTGGGCTCCCCCACCCCAGGGAACATCTCATCTTTTTCTCATATCCATTCCTGTTAAGATCTTATAAACCTCCATAAGGTCACCCCTCAGCCTCCAATGCTCCAGGGAAAATAGCCCCAGCCAATTCAGCCACTCCCTGTAGCTCAAACCCTCCAACCCTAGCAA
>NW_025209373.1:11344-16458 GCF_004010195.1 Chiloscyllium plagiosum | reverse complement strand
TGTGATTTTTAACTTTGAACACCCCCAGTCCAACACCGGCATCTCCAAATCAGTTCAACCATGAGTTCGTTGAATGGTAGGGCAGACTCCTTGGGCTGAATGGCAAACTTCCACTTGGTTTAACATTTCGCCTAACGCCTTATTTTATTCATAAGTTCAGAATTGTGAGGGGATGGGATGAAGTCACAGAAAATGTTCATTAAACAGATCAGACAGATCAGGAACAAAGATCCTAAACTCAGGAAGAAGAAATGTGCTGTGACCTGGGGGCAACAAATGACACTGGGCCCAGCACAGGTGGCTATGTACAGAAGCTGTGAATGCTGAAGAAAGTTGGTAGACCTTATACAGTTGGCAAGTCAGTGATCACGTTGGATGATGGATCGTTGTATGATTCATACACAGCAGAAATTTGTGAAAGAATGAAAGGTTTGTTTCATTGGAGAAATTTTCTGTCGTTCCAATTACGAGTGACTGTTTGAAATACTGACCAGATCTTTGTGTGAAATGTTAGGTTAAAATACTCATGTACAACCCCACTGGATAAACCTGTGCTCCCGATCTCTCTTTTTTTCTCTTTCTTTCGATGCAAATTCATAGAAAGACAAGATGGAGTGTAGGGCCGAAAGAAAAATGCATTCCTTCTCATTACACCAATTTCATCTACAATTGAATAGAATGACTGCTCTCACTCTTCATTTCGACTTTAATGTGGTGTCGATTATTTGTGAATCTCCCGTACAGTGGAAGGCAAGATCAAGATTCTCCATCCAGTGTATACCAGAGTGTGAGGTGCAAAGGAAAACTGCTAGAGCGGTGCGAAAAGTTAGCAACCAGAGTGTGACTCGAAACCGTGAATGTGGAGCACAGCGGTATGATAACCCACCAACATAATCTCTCGGTCTCCTCTGCACATTTTGTAGTGGGGTGACATGTGACCTCATCAGGTTACATGTGGTGAAAGTCATGGATGAGAAAGTTCCAGAGCGGAATCGAATCCACACCATTGTGTTTCTGCATTCAGTAGAATTATAATAACAGCAAATTCCAATAAATGGCCATGCTGGTCCGAATGAATAGCTGTCATTGATACATTCTGAGTCAGAACTGAGTCAGAATGTAACAGGAGAAGAATTTTCCGTCGTATTTACACCTACATTTGTCTCCTAATTTCTTCAGTCACTTTCTCACTCAAGTGAAGAAGCAGCCATGGTGAGTGAAATAAAGGCGATGTTGTGGCTCAATGGCCTTTCTCATATGGCTGAACGTGAATTGGATTAAATCGCAAGAAATGCTCATTTGTTCATTTCATTTTAGTTTTGCTGAAACCTCACAATGTTCATTGTAATAATCAGAAGTGAATTAGATTTATCTCATTGGAACGATTAATGTTGTATTCAAATTTGCTCTGACTTTATTTCAGCTTAAGGAAAATGCTGCTTAGAAAAACAGAGGGTTAAAGTGCAAAAGAAAACCCACCAGTTTTGTTGCTCGTTGCTTTGGCAGATTTCACTGAGTATTAAATGGACCAAACATCATGGTGTTTGTTCTCACATCCTTAACGCATGTGATGAAAACAGGAAGTCGATCTCCAAGAAACTGGTCACTTCCTATTCATTATGTAATATCTTTCCTTCACAATAAATAAAAATCCACTCAGTTCCATTTACAATGCTTTAGATGGAATATTATGCCAAATCTTTCAAAATGCAGAGTTTTGGAACCGAATCTTATTCGGCTGCACACATTAAAAAAATTTCTTTACATTTAAAGTCAACCAACTTAGACATTGTTTCCCCGCAACTTCTGACAGACTACACCCCACCTCTGCACATTTACCTAGCCACACGCTGTCTCTCTCCTTGTGAAATTTATTCCTTGTATGTCACCAAATGAGCCTTTCCAAATATTTTGAAAAACATTCTCAGAGTGACAGGGATTCTGTTCTTATCATTTCTTTGTCCTTCAAAGGTTTTATCAAAGGCATTGAATGCCTGACATCTAGATGTTTACTTACTTGAAAGAGGGAATTTTCCACCTATTTACTCTGTCCAAACATTTCATAACCAGAAAAAAAAAACCATTAAGTCTTCCTTGGTTCAGGGATAACTGTTCTCAATTTTCCAAGGAGACAAGTGAATAAAATCTCATCCTCAGTACACCTCGCCAACATCGTCTCTAATGGCTTTACACCCCAGTAAACACCGTCATTATCAATTCATAGAATCACGAAATCTTACAGTGCAGAAAGAGCATTTCAGTCAATCGAGCCGGTGTTGACTCTCTGAAGAGCATCTCACCCAGACCTAGCTCCCCTCCCTATTTCCTTGTATTTCACCTGAAGAAGGGGAATCTCTCCCCCTTATGATGTCAAATAAACCTGTTGGAGTATGACCTGACGTCCTGTGACTTCAGACCTTATCCCCGCGTGAGCCATGGCTAATTCACCTAACTTAGTTAATTCACGCCCTGGACACGAGAGGGCAATTTAACTTTGCAAATCAACCTAACCCTCCCTCTGAACAGCAGTGCGAATTACTGAGACAATGTTCCATCATACTCAGCAAATGCTGTATCATTTTTAAATGGTTTTATACCCTGGTAAAACTGATCTAAATAAATGAACCCAAATTCAATGTATCGAAACGCTACTGTGTCCTTTACAATTTCATACGTGCTGCGGGAAATATTGTTGCACTCATATTTGAATGCGTTTACGTTGTTTCTTCCTCAGCTTCCTGCTTCTAATAAACACTTCAATCTGGTACAAGTCTGTCAAATGCTTTTCATTCCAAACACAAGGTGACGTTTGCAGAAGTCACGTGTTTGGCGGTTCACTGACACTCTGCCTCCCTGAGAGCTGCAGTCCTTCCTCACCTTTATTCAGGCAGCACTGTCCTTCGTGTGATATGCCCCATCGAGAATGGAAGGACACGTATGAATACCCGCACTTAGGAATGGAGCGACAGTTTTAAAGCGTTTACACTGTCCCCAGCGGAAAATTGAGCCCTGTGACATGCGGGGACACTAACCACTATACTACCGTGGAGAAGAGTGTCAAAGGAGGCCCTTCAACCAAATGTGGCCACACTTGTCAAAAACAACTGCCTAATGAACTGAATCCTATTTCAGAATGCTTACCTCACAGCCTTATATGTCTTGGCATCAAAAGTTCACATCTGAATATTTATTCAGGTTATAAGGGTTTTTGCCGCTCTGATAAATGTTGACAGTGTATTCCAAATTCCAACCACCCACTGGCGGATAAAGCTTTTCCACACATCTTCTCAAACCTTTCTATCTTTCTCCTTAAGTCTCTGGCCCCTGCTGATCGATCCCTCCATCAATACTAAACTCGTTCAGTCAACCCTGTCCATACCCTAACTCAGTCATGTCTTGTCTACATCTCCTTTACCCAGCGACAAACACTCCACTCTATCCTGTCTTTCTTCACAACTGAAATTCTTCAGCCGAAACAGTTTCCCAGTAAATATCTCCTGCAATTTTCTCAGTGTGATCACATCCCTGCTATAATGTGACTTGCAAAACTGCACACAACATTCTTGCTAGAGCCTAATGAGCATTTGTTTTAAAATTTCTGGATTAGTATGAAGGCGATTCTGGCTAAGCAGAATTTATTACCCATTCCGAATTGCCCAGAGGGCAGTTGAGACTCAACCATATTGCTATTAGTCTGAAGTCACATGCAGCCCAGACCAAGTAAGGACAGCAAATTCCATCCCGGAATGATATCAGTGGAACAGATTTTCTTTTCAACAATTGTCAATGGATCTATAGTAGTCATTAGATTCTTCCTTGCGATAATTTTTGAATCCAAATTTGACCATCTCGCATGGAGGGACTCAAGCCCGAGTACCCAGATCATTGCCTGGGTCTCTGGATGATCAGTCCTATGAAATTATCAGAAGACCAACGCAGAAAGCCATAAAAGCTGATCTTTTCCAATAAAATGTCTTTTCAACAAAACTGCCCTGGGTCTTTTACATGAACCTGACGCTCGAATTGTCTCTGGCCTAAATCAGCAAAAGCTGCTACATGGGGATTGATTTCACAACCGCGGTATCCAAATGGATCGACTTGTTTAAAGGTCTCGATGGTGGGATTGGGGCACGTTCACCCAACAGCAATGACCACAGCAGCAGCACAGACAAAACAGTATGAACGTGAAAGAGAGTGACAGATTGTGCATTGCCTCAGAGAAGTGGGGGGAGGGACGGGAAGGAGGTTTAATGATCGTGGGAAGCAGAGAAATCTCCGACAACGGGTATGTTTGAATCCTGATATATGAAACGCAGAGATGTGAGAGAGCGGAATTTGAAGGCAAAACAATTAATTTATTAGCATGTGTCACAATAAGGACAACGGAGAGAATACTTAGTGCCGTGATTTGGTTTCAAATCGTGGTTGCTGTGGTCACAATGCAAAATACCGACAACCACGATCACGGTAACCACAGAACAGGATGATAATGTAGTAGCAGAGGAAATGTTCGGAAGAACAGCAAATGTACAATATCAGTACTCAGCGAACAGTGACAGACATGTGGGAACTGAGAATGAGCTGAATCTTTCAGTTCGATGTCCTCAGAGGCTGTGGAGATCCTTTGAATGAGAATGTTGAAAGATGAGATTGATCGATTTCGAAAAAACATCAAAGACTCGGGGGACAGTACAGGATATTGTTGGAATGTATGCTTCAATAGCATTTTAGCATAACATCAGCACAGCTGCCCAGATCCAACCGGAAATGGGGATGGGAATGAGTGCACAGAGTTAGTCTCTGGCTCCAGAGATGCAATAGGTGAGCGTCCTGTCCTTCAGTAATGGTATAGAGGCGCAAGAAATTCCTCAGTTGAGTGTGCTCCTCGTCAAGGGAATGGTTGTCCCCGTTTATACTATCATACGGATTTCTGGTGCATCTTTCTCAGCCAGCTGAGTGGCACAATTGGAGCGTGTTGAGCCCTTAACTTTGCAGTGGTGGGTTTAAAAGATGATTTTGCTATTTGGATCTGTGTTTCCGACACTGTCGGTGGTAGCTACATTTGCTTGCATCAGCTCAGTATCAGTTTCTTCCACACAGTCAAGATTTCAACC
>NW_025209373.1:9624-11304 GCF_004010195.1 Chiloscyllium plagiosum | reverse complement strand
ATGAGCTGACCCTTAATTCAGGAATCCCCATCATGTGGGGAAGCAGGCTTGTCGGCCCTTCCAGTTCACACGGTACATCGGAAGCGCATCCCACCAGACCCCAGGGTATTCCCTGCCCCATAAGCCTGCATTTGCCATTGTTGATCCCTGTAATTGGCACATCTTTGGTCAGAGGGAGAAATAAAAACACAAACACACATAGAATGTGCAGACTGCCCACAGACAGAGACCCGAGGCTGGGATCACACCCGGGTTTGTGGTGTAGCCAGACAGCAACGAACGAGGGGCGAATAACAAATGGTGTCCTGACTAGTGATACTCACATCCTGTGGGTGAATGAGGAAGAATGAAAACACAGAAACAACATGGAAAACGGGATTTGTATCTGTGTGGACACAATTTGAAAGGATCGTTCACCCTGTGTAGAAAAAAGGATGCCAATACCACAGAGAAAGCACGGCAATGTGGGAACTGCTGGAAGGGATTCAATTAACCACAGAAATGGAAACTCATTTAATCAGTAACACTGGGGAGAGACCGTTCACCAGTCCCGTGTGTAGAAAGGGATCACTGAGCAAAACAACCTCCGGAGACTCCAGCAGGATTACATATCCATCAGGTGTTCGAATATGCTGTCAGTCCTGCTGTAAATCTCAACCAGCTATTTGTTCCATAGCGTCAATCATAGAGTCATACAGCATGAAGGCATACAGGCCCGTCAGTGCAACCAATCCATGCTGAACATACTACGAAACTAATCTCGTCCCATCAGCCTCCTCCTGTACCCGCTGAGTGGTTATAATGCCCTTGTAGTTTTATCACTGTGTTGTTAATCCAAAAACCCAGGTAATATTTTGGGGACAAAGAGTTCAGGTCCTGGCCTGACAGATGGTGGAGTTTGAATTCAATAAGCACCTGGAATTGAAGAGTCTCGCGATGACCTGAATCAGTTGTGTGGAAAATCCCATCTGATACACTCATGCCAGTTCGGGAAGCAAACTGTCATATTCATCTGCTCTGTCCCACAGGAGACTCCAGATGGATAATACCGTGGTTGACTCTTTAATGTCCTCTGGGAAACAACTTCTGTACTAGGCATGAATAAATTTATTTTCATAATTCCACTTTCCCATTCATGTTTGGAATCAATTATCCATTAAAAGTTGCAAACGTACCCTCATCCATCACTTCCTCAGCAAGTTAATTGCACACCTAAAACACCTTCCTTAAAAAAAAGTCTCACATGATTTTTTAAAAAAATCTCTCTCTTTTCATCTTAAACATATGCCCTCTCGCCTTGAAATCCCCATCCTGGGAAAAGGTAGCTATCGTTAACTCTAACTTGCCTCTCAATAATTCATAAACTTCTGACAGGTCGCCGTTGGAACCCCTAATCTCGAGTGAAAACAGTCTTAACTAGGAGAAATTGAGAACTGCAGATGAGAGATCAGAGTCCAGAGTGTTGTGCTGGGAAAGCACAGCAGGTCAGGCAGCATTTGAGGAGCAGGAGAACCGACGTTTCGGGGAAGAGCCTGACGAAGGACACTAGCGCAAAAAAAAAATCCCCTGCTCCTGGGATGCTGCCTTACCTGTTGTGGTTTTCCAGCACCCCGATCTCGAATCTGAAAATAGTCTCAGCCTGTCCAGCCTTTCTTTATAACTCAAACCTTCCACACACGG
>NW_025209373.1:0-5839 GCF_004010195.1 Chiloscyllium plagiosum | reverse complement strand
CGTTTGGATGCATTGAATTCGGGTTGGTGAGCGCAGCTTGCTTTCACGAGGCGGAGTTACCAGTGTGTAAAGCCATTACACATGATACAGATAGTGTTCAATGTGATGGTACACTACAGTGGTTCGCACTGCTCTTAAGTCTGTTGGTTAGGTGGATTGGCCATGTTAAATTGCGCTGATGTGTCCAGGGCGTGACTTCAGTAAGTTATGTGAATTAGCCATGGGTAAAGCAGTGATAAGGTCAGCAGTCACACGATGCCAGGTTTTATTGCAGCAGGTTTATTTGAAATCACAAGCCAGAGGCCTGCGGTGATAGAGAGGGGAGCTAGGTCTGGTTGAGATGCTGTTCAGAGTGTCCCTACAGACTCGATTGGTTGAATTGTACTTTCTGCATTGTCGGGAATCTGTGATTCTATCAGAGAGGACACTGCCAGCGTTTACTGCGGTGCTAAGACATTAGAGATGATGCTGACGGCGTTTAGTGGGGATGGCATTTTAATGGGGAGAGAGACAACCTGAGGCTGGGTAAAAGTGTAAAAGTGAGGTGTGGGGTGTGAAAGGTGCGAGGAAACAATGTCTGATTTGGACGACTTCAGATGTAAAGAATTATCGCAAACGTATGCAGCTGAATAGGATTCAGCATAAGAATAACTGAGAGTTTTCAAAGATTTCTATTAATATTCCACATGAATCATATAAATGGAACTGAGCAGATTTTGTATATTGTCAAGGAAAGCTATTCCATAATGAACAGGAAGTGACCCGTCTCTTAGAGATCGATTTCCTGCTTTAATCCCATGGCTTAAAGATGGGAGGACAATCGCCATGATGTTAGGTTTATTTGATACCCACTGAAATCTGCCAAAGTAACTGAGCATCAAAACTGGCATCTTGTTTTGTAGTTTAACCTTCTGTTTTTCTCATCAGTATTTTCTTTAAGCTGAAATAAATTCCGAGCAAAATTCAATACAACGTTAAACGTTCCAATCATATAAATCCAATTCACTTCCGATCATTGCGTTGAACAGAGTGAAGTTGCAGAAAAATTACTAGAATGAAACGAACAAAACTGCATTTCCGGGAATTTTACCCAGTTCAGGTTCAGCCATATGGGAAAGACCATCGAGCTAAAACATCGCGTTCACTTCTCTCTCCGTATATACTTCTTCACGTGAGAGAGAAACTGTCTGAAGAAATTATGCGTCAAGACTAAATGTGTGTATGAATGTGACAGGAATTTCATGTTTGCTGGTTCATTCTGAGACAGTTCCGACGCGGAATAAATCAAGGACAGGGTATCCCTTCCAAGGACGAGGTCAATTCCTTGGATTTTGCCGATATTATTATTCCGCTGCAAGCAGAAATATAATGGAGTGGATTCGATTCTGCTCAGGGAATTTCTTCTCCCCGAGATGCACCATATGTAATCTTGATGTGGTCATATGTGAGCCCCTTTTCCATGGACTTAAGTGGCCCAGAGTTTAACGCGTCGGGTTGCTCTTTCATGGTGCATGTGTGGATTTGAATCCTACTCTGGCTGTTACTTCTATCAAACGCAGCTGTGGTTTCCCTTTGTACCTCGCATCTTTAGGATACACTGGATGGAGATTCTTCCTCTTGTCCTTCATTGCATCGGAGATTGGTGATAAATCGATACGTCATCAAAGTCGAAATAAAGCAATTTGATTCTGTTGTAAGTTAAATTGGGATAATGAAATGGAGTGCAAACGTTTTTTTCCTCCTTTCATTCCATCTTGACTTTCTATGAATTTACATCGAATGAAAGTGAAACAAATAAGGAGAGATTGGGTGCAATAGTTTATCCAGTGGGATTGTGAATTTTAATGCAACATTCCATACAAATGTCTGATCAGTATTTCAAACAGTCAATTGGACTTGGAACCACAGAAAACTTTTCCAATGAAACGAACCTTTCATTCTTTCACAATATTTTGCTGTGTGAATCATACCGAGATCCATCATCCAGCATGACGCCAAGTTGGCAAAAATATAAGATCCACCAATTTTCTTCAGCAATCACAGCGTCTGCACATACCCATCTGTTGGGTGCACAGTGCCATTTGTTGTCTCCAGGCCACAGCACATTTCTTGTTCATGAGCTTATGCGCCTAGTTCCTGATCTGTCTGATCAGTTGGAAACCTTTTCTATCACTTCATCCCATCCCCTCAGAATTCTAAATTTATCAATAAAAGTAAGGCTTTAGACCAAATGATGTAAGGTTGGAAGTGGTCCATTCAGCCCATCGAATCTGCTCCACCATTCAATGAACTCATGGCTGATCTGATAATCCTCAACTCCATTCTCCTGCATTACCTCGACAAAGCTTCATCGTCTTTCTGGTTAAATATCTGTCTGGCACAGTTTGGAAATACACAGCAACTCAGCCTCAACAACAGTTTTGGTAAGGAGTTCCACCGATTCACTGGCCCCGAGCAAAGAAATTACTCCCCATTTCTGAATTAAATTGGCAATATCTAATTCTGAGTTCATGTCCTCTGGTGCTCTCCTCATACCAGAGAGTAAACCACCTGCCAGTAACTACCCTGTCAACATCCCATGAATATTGAACGTGTATAAATGTCATTGCGTGATTATAGAGCTGCACTCCGTCTCCCTTGTTTCAAGGAGAATAATCTTCGAGGAGAAAGTTAGGTGTGCAGATGCTGGAGATCAGAGCTGAAAATGTGTTGCTGGAACAGCGCAGCAGATCAGGCAGCATCCAGGGATCAGGAGAATCGATGTTTCGGGCATAAGCCCTTCTTCAGGAATCCTGGAGAATAATCCCAGCCTAACCAATCATTCCACGAAGCTCCATTTTCTCCAGTGTAGACAACATGTTCATTAATCTCTGCTGTCCCCTGCAGCGTCCTTACGTATTATTACGGCACGTGGAGACATTTATGTGAAGAAACGGTTGAAATTTCAAGCACAGACGGGAATTGGAACTTGAAATCAGACAGCGACTGGAATCAGATTGTTCCACACAAGGACGAAATAGTGTAATGATAACTCTGACAAATGAAGATCTAATCATATCCCACTGACATTCAATGGCTTTACTGTAACCAAGTTATCCCGTGTAATTGTCCACAGAGCTAGTATTTAGAAAAATAAACAGATAGAAACTGGCTATATAAACAATTTGACAACAAGAACATGTCCGTTGGTAGACATTTTTGATTATAAACTCAACTTGTGTCTCCGTGAATCCTACATCGTTTGAGACTCTCTCTCCATTTGCCTCAATGAATGTAACTTCAGTAACACTTAAGGAACTGGACACGGTCCACGACAATGCAGTCTCTTGATTGTACCCTCTTCAATACCTGCAATATTCATTCTATTCACCACTTAGGCACAATTACAACAGAGTGCACCAACTTCTGGATGCACTGGAGTAAGTCATGTGGGCCTATTTGACAGAACCTTCAAAGCTCAACAGCTGTACTGACTACAAGGACAAGGTTGGAAGATGCAACGAAACGCCACCATTTGCAAGTTCCCCTCCAAGGCCCATAGTACTCTGACTTGGAAAGGAATCAGTGATAAACTCATTGGTGAAACAGTCTTGATCGGCAAAGTTGCAGACTTCAGCCTTCCATGTTTTATCTTGCAATTTAAGAAAATGTTGATGTGGTGACCTGACTTGTGCTCAGTCCTTTAGCTGTTCCCTAAACTGGCAGTTGCTAAAGAGGTCAACACTAGAAAATATCCGAAAACCCTCTCAATCAACTGATTCCCTTAAAGATTAGAATGGTGTTGGAGAAGCACAGCAGGTCCGGCAGCATCTGAGGAGCACAAAAAATGAACATTTCAGGCAAAAGCCCTTCATCAGGAATGAGACTGGGAGCATATTGGATGGAGAGACAAATGGGAGTGGGGCGGGGCTGGGGAGAAGGTAACTGAGAGTGCAGTAAGTGGATGGAGGTGGGTGGTGAACACGATATTTCCGAGAAGAAGGTGTAGTGGATAGGTGGGAATGAAGATGCACAGGTGTGACAGGTTAGGATGACGATGATGAGCTGGAAGGTGGGAACTGGGGTCAGGTAGGGGGAGGGGAAATGAGGAACCTGGTGAAGTCCCAATTGATGCCATGGGGTTGAAGGGTCCCGAGGCGGAAGATGAGGCTTTCTTCCTCCTAGCATTGGGTGGTGAGGCAGTGGCGATAGAGGAGGTCCAAGACCTGCATGTCCTCGGGAGAGTGGGAGGGGGAAATAAAATATTTGGCCATGAGGGCACTGGGGTTGATTCTTGTGGGTGCCCTGGAGATATTCTCTGAAGTGCTCTGTGAGAAGACGTCCGGTCTCCCCAATTTAGAGTAGACCGCATCGGGAGCAACAGACACAAGAAATGACATGTGCAAGTGCAGGTGAAACTTTGATGAATGTGTAAGCCTCCATTGGAGCGTGGGGGTGGAGAGAAAGTAGCATAGAGTACAGAACACACCAGATGGTCTCCTTCTTTAGAGACCGCAATTTCCCTTCGCATGTGGTTAAAGATGCCCTCCAATGCATCTTGTCCACATCCTGAACCTCCGCCCTCAGACCCAACCCCTCCAACAATAACAAGGACAGAACCACCATGGTGCTCACCTTCCACCCTACAAACCTTCGCAGAACCAAATCATCCGCCGACATTTCCACCACCTCCAAACGGACCCCACCACCAGGGATATATTTCCCTCCCTATCCCATTTCACCTTCCACAAAGACCGTTCCCTCCGTGACTATCTGGTCAGGTCCACGCCCCCCAACAACCCATCCTCCCGTCCTGGCACCTTCCCCTGCCACCGCAATAATTTCAAAATCTGCGTCCACCCCTTCTCCCTCGCCTCCATCCATGGCCCCAAAGGAGCCTTCCACAGGCATCAAAGTTTTACCTGCACATCCACCAATACAATTTATTGAATCCGTTGCTCCCGATGCGGTCTACTCTCCATTCGGGAGACAGGACGCCTCCTAGCAGAGAGCTTTATGGAACATCTCTGGGCCACACGCACCAAGCAACCACACTGCCCAGTGGCCCAAAACTTCAACTCCCCCTCTAACTGAGTCGAGGGCATGGTGGTCCTGGGCCTCCTACACCGCCACTCCCTCACAACCGACGCCTGGAGGAAGAACACCTCATCTTCTGCTTCAGAACACTGCAACCCCATGGCGTCAATGTAGACTTGACCAGTTTCCTCATTTACCCTTCCCCCACCTCACGTCAGCTCCAAACCTCCAGCTCAGCAATGTCCCCATGACTTGTCTTACCTGCCTATCTTCCTTTCCACCGATCCACTTCACCTTCCTCCCTGACCCATCACCGTCATCCCCTCTCCCACTCACCTATTGTACTCTATGCTACTTTCTCCCCACCCCAAACCTCCTCTCATTTATCTCTCCAGCCTTCAGGCTCTCTGACTGTATTCCTGACGAAGGGCTTTAGCCCAAAACGTCGATTTTACTGCTCCTCGGATGCTGCCTGAACTGCTGTGCTTCTCCTTTGGGAGCAGATGCGATAGAGGTGGAGGAATTGGGAATATAGGATCATATTTGTGCACGAGATGGGGTGGGAGGAGGTATAATCCAGACAGCTGTGGGCGTCAGTGGGTTTGTGAAAAGTGTCAGTAACACTGAACTTGAGGGATATATTTCCCTCGCCACCCCTATCCACTTTTCATAAAGACTGTTTCCTGCACGACTACCTAGTCAAGTCCACGCCCTCCAATGACCCACCCTCCCCTCCCGGCACCTTCCCTTGCCACCAGAGGAATTGCAAAACCTGCACCCCCACACCTTCCCTATCACATCCTCCCAAGGCTCCAATAGATCC
>NW_025209372.1:4737-16456 GCF_004010195.1 Chiloscyllium plagiosum | reverse complement strand
AAAACTATCCGATGAAGGCATTCACTCCTTTCAAAGGGATGGTTTGAGGCTGTGATGGGATATCACTCACTTTCCGCAGCCACTTACAACAGCAAGGAGAAAGTGAGGACTCGCCCCTCCCTTGTATCTCTCAGCTCCCCCCCAGCCCACCAGCCTCATTCCTGATGAAGGGCTTATTCCTGAAACGTCGATCCTCCTGCTCCTTGGATGCTGCCTGACTAGCTGTGCTCTTCCAGCACCACACTCTCAACGCCTACAACAGTACTCAGGAAGTTCCACACAGTGTAGGATGCAGGGGTCTGTAGCCAAGACTCCATCCTGTCCATCACTGTATCTCAAAACATTAACAATCGGCAAATGTGCCACTCCACAGACATTAGCAGCTGGAGTCAGCCATTCAGCCCTTCCAGCCTGGTCTGCTCCTCCACAGGGTCATGGCTGTGGTCTCCACCCCACCTTCGCAGCTACCTTCAATGACCTGTGCAGAGAACGTACACAGAGATCTGCAGGAGGCTGGAAACCCACAATATACACTGAAATGGCTGGAAACATTCAGCAAGTCTGGAAGCGCTTGCGGACGCAATAGCCTGGTGCTTGATGGTGGGGTCATGGTCCAGGGGGAGATATAGGAGCGGGTGACCGAGAGTTGACACTGTAAGGTCAAAGGGATGGCTGTGAGTACCCAGATGGACTGCAGTTCTGCCCGTCCCTCTGTGGGCGACGTGAAACCTTCCTTGTTCCAATCCTCCACAAATAGCTCGTTCTTCTGCAGATCGATGCCCTCATTGGCGCTGCTTTCCAGTCCCATCCGCGATTGGAAAAGCTGACCAATTTCGCTTCCAACTTCCACCCCGCTCTCACCTTCACCTGGTCCATCTCTGACCCCCTCCCTTCTCTTCCTCCGACATCTCTGTTTCCATTTCTGGGGATAGTCTGGCCATCAATATCCAATATAAACCCACAACGACTCCCACAGTTACCTCCTTGCACCCTGCTTCCTGTTAAAAACTCCATTCCATTCTCCGAGTTACTCCGTTGCCATCACATCTGTTCTGATGAGGCCAGCTTTGAGAAGGGAGCCTCTAAAATGGCCACCTTCTACCTCAACCGAGGATTCCTCAGCACCGTAGCTGACAGGGCCCTCAGCCTGGTCCGACCCATCTCCCGAACCTCTGCCCTCACCCCCCTCTGTTCCGTCCTGCAACAGTCCCTCCAGGATACTTTGGTCCACTCCTCCTTCATTCCCGACACCCACAACCCCACGGTACCTTACCCCGCGACCGTCGAAGACTTGCCCATTTACCTCCTCCCCCCTCAGTATCTCAGGGCCCAAACATACCTTCTAGGTGAAGCAGCACTTTACCTGCACTTCACTCAATCCAGTCGACTGCACTCGCTGCTCACAATGTGGTCTCCTCTACAGTGGGGAAACAGAGCGCAGACTGGGTGACCACTTTCCAGAACATTCTGCCCGGAATAAAAGACCCTGAGCTTCCAGTTGTCTGCCGCTTTAACACCCTGCCCCGTTCCCTGGCCAACGTCTAGGCCGGAGTGCTCCAGTGAGGAGCAGCACAGGCTGGAAGAACATCACCTCACTTCCCACTGGGAACGCCCTGCAGCCATCAGGATTCAAAATCGAGTTCAGTAATTGTAAGGCCTGAGGCACCTTCTCCCATGTCCTTACCCTCAACCCCCAGCACACAGCAGGCTTTGTCATCACACGCAACCCAACGTCAGCCTCTAATGGTCCCCAGGAGCAGCTACTCACTCTCCCAGGCTGACCTTTTTTTAGATTACTTGATTAGATTACTTACAGTGTGGAAACAGGCCCTTCGGCCCAACAAGTCCACACCGACCCGCCGAAGCGTAACCCACCCAGACCCATTCCCCTACATTTACCCCTTTACCTATCACTACGGGCAATTTAGCACGGCCAATTCACCTAACCTGCACATTTTTGGACTGTGGGAGGAAACCGGAGCACCCGGAGGAAACCCACGCAGACACGGGGAGAATGTGCAAACTCCACACAGTCAGTCGCCTGAGGCGGGAATTGAACCCGGGTCCCTGGCGCTGTGAGGCAGCAGTGCTAACAACTGTGCTACTGTACTACCCACTGACCTGTACCCTTTCCATTTGTCTGTCCAACTGTTGGTTTTTCCGTCTCTCTCTCTCTCTCTCTTTCTCTCTCTCTTTCTCTCTCTCTCTGGGGCCCATCTCCACTGATAGGATTCTGACGGAGTTTGACAGGGTAAACATTGAGAGGATGGTCTCTCCCCTCCCCTCCCCGACCCTCCACAGAGGACAGTCTAGCATCAAAGGACATCATCCCACGTTTAAAACGTGCCCCAGTGCCAGACGGGGGTGAGGAGGAATCTCTTCTCTCAGAGTTTTGTGAGTTTTTTGGGAGCCCTTCCCACACAGAGAGCTGTGGGGGCAGAGCCCTCATGTATATTTAAGGGTGAGAGAGACAGAGACTCTGGTTCAGTCGGGGAATCAAGGGTTATTGGGGGGGGGGAGAGAGGGGGGGAAGGGTAAGGAGAATGATGTCAGGTCAGCCACGACCCTATTGAATGAGGGAACAAACCCAAGTTGCCAGACAGCCAACACCCCCTCATTCCCATTTCTGATGGTGTAAGGCACTAAGAGGAAGTCCATTGGGACCCGGGAACCTGTCAGCTTCCCGTTCCGATAATTTTCGCCGTACAATCTCCCGAGCGATTGCAAATGTTTTAAATTCCTTCCTCCTTTTCACTCACAGATTCACCAATATTTCTGGATGTTACTTGTATCTCCTGTGGATATAAATGATCTGCCATTTCCTTATTTGCCATCATTAAATCCCCAGATTAACTCTCCAGAGGAGAGACTTGCTAACTTTTTGCTTTGAAACTTTTAGAAATCCTTCGCATCTCTTTTCCATTCTAATCTCTCCCTCCTTCTCATCGTTTTAGCCCCTGCCTGGATATTTTTGTACATTCTGCCCCATCTTTCAATCTGCCCTGGTCTTCGTGGCATTTCAATGCTGTTCCTATTAATTTGGCTTTATCTTTACCTTCCTGAGTTAGTCACCTTTCCTTCTGCCCTACTTTCTCCCTTTCCTATTCCTTGCTGCATGTTAGAAAATGTTTCAAAGGGCAAAGAACAAAGTAAATTTACAGCCCAGGAACAGGCCCTTCGGCCCTCCAGGCCTGAGCCTATCCAAATGTACTGTTCCCTTGAATTTTTGTTTGTGCATCTGCAACCATTCACCGAATTCCCCCAGTTCACCCATCTCATTGTAGCCTTTATTTAAGACTCAAATACTCATCTCAGACCCACTCCTCTCTCTCATACTGAACAAGAAATTCAATCTTGTTGCAACCACTGCCAAAACTGGACATCTTTACTCTGAGATCTTTCATTCATCTTGTCTTAGATTAGATCCCCTACAGTGTGGAAACAGGCCCTTCGGCCCAACCAGTCCACACCCACCCTCCGAAGAGTAACCCACCCAGGCCCATTTCCCTCTGACGAATGCACCTAACACCATGGGCAACTCAGCATGGCCAATTCACCCCAACCTGCACATCTTGATGGCACATTGTCAGATCTGGAATAGCCTGAACAGCTGTAAAATGTACGGAACTATCCGGAATACACACCATGAACCTCTTCTTCCAGGCTCACTGTCATTAAGTTGCCCCATCCACACGGTATACAATCGCTCATGATTATCAGTGTACCGCTCTGAAAAGCCCCCATTATTCCCCCTCTGTACTCTGCCCTTTATTGTGCTTACTGCTAGAGGCAGAGAAACCACTTTCAAAAATGGCTACCCCCACTTATTTCTCACCAAGCATGTTCCACATCATGACCTTTACAACCCAAGGCCATCTTCATTCTCTACTGTACCAATGTCATCCTTAAATAACAGAACTGCCCCTCCCTCACTTCCCCAGAACCTGACAGTTTGGAAGCAGGCCGTTCGACCAATCGAGTCTCTGAAATGCATCCCATCCAGACACAACGCCTACCCTATCCCCAAAACCCTGCATTTACCACAACTAATCCACTCAACCTGCACATCTTTGGACTGTGGGAGGAAACCCACGCAGAGAATACGCAAACTCCACGCAGACAGTCGCCCGAGGCTGGGATCGAACCCAAGTCTCTGGTGCTGCGAGGCAGCAGTGCTAACCACTCAGCCACCATAAGGTTCCTGTCCTCCCAAAGTGATATGTGTCCTCAACTATTCAGCTTCCAGCCTTTGTCATCTCATAGCCATCTCTCTGTAGGACCTGTGCAAACCGTACATGTTTAATTCCATTTCAGCCGTTGTTATGAGTGCTCTGTATATTCATATCCAGAGTCGTTACTCCCATCTTATTCCTATTTTCCCAACCTCTGCCCTGACCTGCTGGCATTGACCTTCCCTGACACTCTCCCATCCTCATTTGCATTCTCAGAACCTTTCTCTCATCTTTTAAACTTTTCACACCTTTCCTCATTTGATCCCTTGTTCCCACTGTTTATTTTAAACCCTGCATTCCTGCCCTGATTAAGCAACCTGCCAGACCAGTGGCCCCGGGACAAATCCGATGAAGATTGTCTCCCACTTCCCTCAGACCAGAGGCCAGTTCCTCCTTTCTCCCTGATCTCTGAGCCGCGCCGTTTTTATTTCCCTTACGCAAACTGACCGTCAAAGTCAGCTAGCCACACAGCAATTATTATTTTGTGGGTTTCGCTTCTTTCTGTTAACCACTAGCTGCTCATATTCCTGGAGCATACCCTCCTTCCTTTGTCATTTCATAGCCGTACAGCACGGAGACAGACCCTTCGGTCCAACCCGTCCATGCCGACCAGATATCCCAACCCAATCTAGAAAACAGCCCCAGCCTGTTCAGCCTCTCCCTGTAGCTCAAACCCTCCAACCCTGGCAACATCCTTGTAAATATCTTCTGAACCCTTTCAAGTTTCATGACATCCTTCCGATAGCAGGGAGACCAAAATTGCACACAGTATTCCAAAAGCGGCCGAGCCAATGTCCTGTACAACCACAACATGACCTCCCAACTCTAATACTCAATGCTCTGACCAGTAAAGGCAAACATACCAACCACCTTCATCACTGTCCTGTCTACCTGCGTGTCCACCTTGAAGGTACTATGAAAGTGCACCCTAAGGTCTCTGTGTTCGGCAACTCTCCCCAGGAGCTTACCATTAAGTGTACAAGTCCTACCCTAATTTCCCAAAATGCAGCACCTCACATTTAGCTAAATTAAACTCCATCTGCCTCTTCTCAGCCCATTGGCCCATCTGGTCCAGATCCCATTGTACGCTGAGGTAACCTTCTTCGCTGTCCACTACACCTCCAATTTTGGTGTCATCTGCAAACTTACTGACTATGCCTCCTGTGTTCACATCCAAATCATTTATATAAATGAGGAGAAGCAGTGGGCCCAGCTCTGACTGATAATCCAGAGGCCCAGCCTAAATCTCTGGGGAACATGGTTTCAGATCTTAAGAGGGCAGCTAGTACAATTTAACTGCAATTCATCAGGTCAGGAATGGTAAACTCGATTCTGTGACGGCGATGGTTAATGTATCATCGATTGTCACAAAAATCCATCGGGTTCACGAACATCCTTCAGGGCAGCCAATCTGCTGTCCTCACCTGGCCTGGTCTTCATGTGACTCCAGATCCACAGTAAATACGGTTGACTCTTAACTGCCCCTCGAAATGGCTTTGTGGGTCAATCGGTTCAAGGGCAGTTAGGGTCGGGAACAGACATTGGCTTCGCTTTACTACGGCCTGTAAACCCTTACTGCATCTCGTAAAAGTTTACAATTGCTAATCAATTGCATGCATTGCGAATGCACCTCCATCATTTATGATGTTTACACTGAGAATATCCCGGGAACAGCCGCTCCGACTTGGGGGAGGGGGATATCCTGTTAACGTTGAACCTGTTGTCCCTCATTGCCGCTGGGTCCGAGTCCCAGAATTGCTGACTGAACCTCGATCCAGGATAGGGCTTTTGCCCGAAACGTCGATGTCCCAGCGCCTCGGACGTTGCCTGACCCGCTGTGCTTTTCCAGCACCGCACTCTAAGCTTGACGTCGACCCGGGAACGTCGATCGCAGCACGGTGGAGCCCGTCTTTGAAGGAAGTTCTTCCCCAGCACCTTCTCGACGGGACAGCTGGGGTGAGACAGATAAGTGCTCCAGGGAAATGAACGGAAGGCCAGCAGGAAGCCCTTACCACCGACCTCTGGAAAATTAATGCAAAGGCGCAGAGTCAGACACCGGCATCGCTGCTTTGGGGCTCCCAGGACCGAGTCTCAGACAGTCTCAGTATGCACAATGGACGGACAGCCTTTGCCTAGTAACACGCACGGCATGGTGGCTCAGCGGTTAGCGCTGCTGCCTCATGGCGCCAGGGACCCAAGTTCGATCCCAGCCTCGGGTGACTGTCTGTCTGTGCGGAGTTTGCACATTCTCCCCGTGTTTGCGTGGGTTTCCTCCGGGTGCTCCGGTTTCCACCCACAGTCCGAAGATGTGCAGGTCAGGGTGGGTTGGCCATGCTAAATTGTCCCATAGTGTTCAGGGATGTGTAGGTAAGGGTCGATTAGCCGTGCTAAATTGTCCCATAGTGTTCAGGGATGTAGGTTAGGGTGGATTGGCCATGCTAAATTGTCCCACAGTGTTCAGGGATGTAGGTTAGGGTGGATTGGCCATGCTAAATTGTCCCATAGTGTTCAGGGATGTGCAGGTTAGGGTGGATTGGCCATGCTACATTGTCCCATAGTGTTAGGTGCGTTAGTCAGGGGTAAATATAGAGTAGGGGGAATGGGTCTGGGTGGGTTGCTGTTTGGAGGTTCGATGTGGACCTGTTGGGCTGAAGGGCCTGTTTCCAGGGAATCTAATCTAATCTAATTTGCAGACATCACATTGATTGCAGCCCTTTGGCTGGTGGTAGTGGGTGGGACTGTGGGAGTTGGAGGGGGCCATTCAGCCCCTCAAGCCTGTTGAAGTGAGAACGTGGAAGTGAGGGAGTGGGCAGTTGATGCTTCAGGAACACAAGGCCCAGCTCAGAACATACCTGGGCCACTGGGAGCAGATCCACATGGTGAAAGGGAGGGAGGGAGGGCAGTGTGGACTTACCAGAGTGAAGCCTGGACTCCACAGGAGAAAGTGTGGCGTTACTTCCTGAAATTCCGGAGGATCGACTACTTTCACAATATTAAGGGGAACGGACAAGGTAGGTCCGGAGAGACTTTTTGGCTTGGTCGGGGAGACTAGGGCTCACAAAAAAATATGCCAATGAAGGAAAGGGGAAGAATGAGTGATGGGCAAGGTGGTGGGTGGGAGGGGGAGGTGAGGAAAGAGTGAGAAGTGAAAACAAGGGTCAGTGAAATGTTTTCCAACTCACGGTGAGAGCACCAGGCAGCGACCTTACAATCTGTGATAAAGGGACGGTAGGGCTGGCGGAGACAGCGAGGACTGTGGGAAGGAGTGTCTCATACCTCCCACAACGACCCCCCTTCTTCCTCAGGCGGCTTCGCAGGTTCGGCACGTCCATGATGTCACAACGCTAGTCCCTTTTTTTTTCTCAATAAGCTGTTCCTTGGCTCAAGAAGACTCTGTCCTTGGTTTTTATTTCAGAGGCGTAATAAACCAGGCCGGGCTCCCATCAGTCTGCTTTGGTACACAGATACAAGGGCATTGAGAGGTCTTTTTGTTTATATGTAAGACTTCCGGCCAAAGTGGCCATGTTTTAGAAGTGACCTGAAAAATGAAAGGGGAGTGGTCAGCTCTCTAGCTGAGCTGAGCAGTTTAGTTCAGTCCAGAACTGATTGGAAGTTCAACAGGGAGCTGCATGGAAACAAATTCTCTCTCTCTTTATCTCTCTCTCTCTCTCTCTCTGTCCTTCTAGAAAGGGGAGTGGTCAGCTCTCTAGCTGAGCTGAGCAGTTTAGTTCAGTCCACAACAGGGAGCTGCATGGAAACAAATTCTCTCTCTCTTTATCTCTCTCTCTCTCTCTGTCCTTCTAACTTCAACCTGTTAGCATTTGTTCCATTTTTACTGGTTTGTAGGGAGGGTTTGCTTATTGGGACTGTTGTGTACATTCGGAACAGCACAATTGAGTCTAGTTTGGATAGACTGAGTTCTGTCGGGGTTATTTATTCTGCTCTTTGCGTTTCATTGGGTAATTTTGTGAATAAATTTTTGTCAGTTTTAAAACCTGGTAGTCAACCTCGCTAACTTAATTTTCACTGCGCACTTACCGAAACAAGTTGCAAAGTTACATTCGGGGCAGCCTGCTTTCGAATGTGGTCTGGTCTAGCCCGTAACAAGGAGGATTCTCACGTACTTTGACAGATGCACCATCAAAAGCATGACTGTCCGGGTGGATAACACCCTGGTACGGTAACGGCTCTGCCCAGGACTGTACCAAACTACAGAAAGCTGTGTGCACAGCCCAGACCATCGCGGAAGCCAACCTCCCATCCATGGACTCCATCTCCACTTCTCATTGTCCCGGAAAGGCTGTCAACATCATCAACGACCCCTCCCACCTCAGTCCTACAACCTTGTCCATCAGGCAGAAGATACAGAGGCCTGTACACACACACACACACACACACACAGGTTCAAGAACAGCTTCTTCCCTGCTGTTACTACACTGATGAATGGACCACTTCTAATAATGTTGGTCTTGCTCATGTCGATCTTGCTCTGAGCACCGCCTGTGCAGTGTAACTTTGTATGCCTCACCCTGTCCAAGCACCCAATGATCTGTGATCTATGATCCCTTATTTCCCGATGATCTGTGCCCAAGATATTGACCCTCCTGCTCCTGGTGCCGGACCGGGAGTGCCTTTCCAACGCCACCCATTTCGAGTCTGGCTCTCCTGGAACCTGCAGTCCTCACTTTCCCCTGTGACCAGTGTGTCCTTGTAGGCTGCGACTTGCCCGCACTGCTCACAAAACGAGACTTTTCACTGCACTGAGGTACGGGTGGCTGCAGTGAATCAGAATCGAAAAGTTCAAACCAAAGAGGCGGGTCAGGACCCGCACGGGTAGCCGCAGCAATGCCTTTTGCAAAGCGAACGGCATTGAGGGACAGGCTGGTCCGAGTGAGGACGGACTGAGTCCGGTGCAGGAGGAGGGCTGACGGAGATTGGCCATGGGCCTGCCATGGCGAGGACTCCCAGGACACTGCCCCCAGCTGGACGCCGGAGGATCTGGTTGCTGTTGTCAAGGCGACATGGTGGCTCAGTGGTTAGCCCTGCCGCCTCACAGCGCCAGGGACCCAGGTTCAATCCCAGCCTCGGGCGACTGACTGTTGGAGTTTGCACATTCTCCCCCCACCCCGTGTCTGCGTGGGTTTCCTCTGGGTGCTCCGGTTTCCTCCCACAGTCCAAAAATGTGCAGGTTAGGGTGGGATTGGCCATGGGAAATACAGGGACAAGGTGGGGTTTGGGTCTGGGTGGGATGCTCTTCGGAAGGTCGCTGTGGACTTGATGGGCCGAACGGTCTCCCCCCCCCCCCCCCCAACACTGCTGGGATTCAAGTGACAGCCTGTTTGCGTTCACCGAGGTGGCAACTATAATCCGTGTGGAGGGAGATTCCAAGGGATTGTCACAGGGTGTTTTGCACCACCCCCAGCTCCCCCACCCCAAGCAGACAGACGGTTACCCTGGTTCAATGATCGGTCGCCTGGAAGATGGCGCCTCTGACACTGCAGCACTCCCCCCCCCACTCCCTTTCCAGGTAAGCTCAGTCCTCCTCTTCCTCAGGCGATACCTCCTGGTGGGGCAGTGTGTTGACTGTCGGAACCAGTGATGCAGGACCTGGTGGCCCTGTGTTGGCTTGGGGTTGGGGGAGGAGGTGGTCACCAACGCAATGGGCATTGGGCACGACCCACAAGCCGAGCTCCCCGTTGGCGCTGGACCAACACTGCCTGCGGGGCAGGGAACCCCTCGAGTTGGGGACACCTCGGCTCTCTGGGATAGGGGTGTGAGCATAGAGTCGGAGAGTCAGACAGCCATACAGCATGGAAACAGACCCTTCGGCCCATCCCGTCCATGCTGACCAGATATCCCAACCCAATCTAGTCCCACCTGCCAGCACCCGGCCCATATCCCTCCAAACCCTTTCTATTCATATACCCATCCAAATGCCTCTTAAATGTTGTAATTGTACCAGCCTCCACCACATCCTCTGGCAGCTCATTCCATACTCGTACCACCCTCTGTGTGAAAACGTTGCCCCCTTAGCTCTCTTTTATATCTTTCCCCTCTCGCCCTAAACCTATGCCCTCTAGTTCTGGACTCCCCCACCCCAGGGAAAAGACTTTGTCTATTTACCCTATCCATGCCCCTCGTAAAACTCTAAAAGGACACCCCTCAGCCTCCGATGCTCCAGGGAAAACAGCCCCAGCCTGTTCAGCCTCTCCCTGTAGCTCAGATCCTCCAACCCTGGCAACATCCATGTCAATCTATTCTGAACCCTTTCACGTTTCGCAACATCCACCCGACAGGAAGTTGGGAAAGGTGTGGGGAAATCGTGGGGCGAAAGAACAAGAAATTATCGAACGCGGGGAAAGGGGGGGATGATAGCGTCCTTCAGCTATAGCTCCAACCAATTGAGTTCAAACAGACCACGCTCGCTGCAGGAGGGACACAGACCCTGAGGCGGACAGGATCGGACCTTGCGGGAAAGAGGTGGGGGCAGCGACTGCCGTTTCCCCCTGTCTTCCCCCAGCCCTCCACCCCGGTCACCACCAGCCCCAGTCCTCCAAAGCACGTCTCTGTGCAGAAATCCCGGGAATGCCGAGGCGTGGAGGACGTTCAGGGCGACTGGTGTGGTTCAGGCCCTGTGCAAGATGGTGACTTGGGGCGCAGCGTGCGTTGAGAGGCAGGTGACCGAGGGGGGAGCTAGCAGATGGGAGATGCACGGGAGTGCAGAGAAGGTGGATTCACATCGTCCCCTCGATCAGCAGCTCCGTCAGGCCCCTGAGGGAGATGTAAACCTCCCTGACACAATCAATCCCTCCATAAATAAAGCTCAGTCGCCCTGCATTATTTGATGTCTTTGGAAATGAATGATTTTCCTTTCCCCTCCAGATCGTTTCATCTCGTCAGGTCATTAGTTTGAGGCTGCCCGACACCTGTTGTAAATTGATCGCATTGACTCGATGTGGTTTAACATCTGCACGGAGACATCACCTCCACAAGTGAGATCTGGTAATCGCAGGCGAACTGGAAGATGCTTAAATTAACACAATTCCACTGTCCCGAAACTGCGACAGGATCAAATATTCTCAGGGCCACGGTCAGATACAGAGTAAAGCTCCCTCTACACTGTTCCCCCATCAAACACTCCCAGGACAGGGACAGCACGGGGTTAGATACAGAGTAAAGCTCTCTCTACACTGTCCCCCATCAAACACTCCCAGGGACAGGGACAGCACGGGGTTAGATACAGAGTAAAGCTCCCTCTACACTGTCTCCCATCAAACACTCCCAGGACAGGGACTGCCACGGGGTTAGATACAGAGTAAAGCTCCCTCTACACTGTCCCCCAGCAAACACTCCCAGGGACAGGGACAGCACGGGGTTAGATACAGAGTAAAGCTCCCTCTACACTGTCCCACGATCAAACCCTCCCAGGACAGGGACAGCACGGGGTCAGATACAGAGTAAAGCTCCCTCTACACTGTCCCCCAGCA
>NW_025209372.1:0-1947 GCF_004010195.1 Chiloscyllium plagiosum | reverse complement strand
TGGATCCGGCTGGTCCAGCTCACATCATGGGAATGCTGTGGGAGCCGACGTTGTGAGAAACCCCGCTGGGTTCTGAAGCCCTGCCCATGGGGAGGGGCGGCGACGGAATCCAGACCTTATGCTCTCCCCCTCGTTCGTTCCTGTTCCTCGGACGGTCCCTGGGGGTTCGAGGTGTGTTCCGATCCCACCGGTTGGGTGGAAGGGGGTTGTGGGTGGGAGGGTGGGCCGGGTTGGGCTCTTTCGGCCAGTGCCTCCCGATGAGTCCCGTTCCTTGGCACCCCACCCTTCTCCACTTTGACCCACCACGAGATGGGCACTCCCATGTGCCGCCGGGCAGGGGGTTATTCGCCCACGGGTTGAGTATAACCTGAAGGCTTTCCCCTTGTTCCCGCCCTCACGGTCACCCTTCCAAAGAGACTTGGAGGTCCACTGCCAGGTGTAAGATCAACGCTTCCCGACACAGCACTGGCACCCAGTGATGGGTACCCTTGTTCCCGCCCTCACGGTCACCCTTCCAAAGAGACTTGGAGGTCCACTGCCAGGTGTAAGATCAACGCTTCCCGACACAGCACTGGCACCCAGTGATGGGTACCAGCCACTTGCCCGTGACAGAGGGCTGCTGCCGCTGCTTACCTTTGTCACTGGATTTGGAGGGGACAGGTGGGCGAACCCCAATCCCTGCTGGAGACACTCTCCGCCTCCACCCTCAGCACTTCCCTACTCCCCCTTCGCCAGTCCCACACGCACCCGAGGAGCTTTCTTCTCTGTTGTCCTCATAAGCCCCGGGCCCGAGCTCATTCGAGCTGAGCCTCGCCCCTTTCACAGTGTCGTACTCTGCAGGTTGTCCTTCTGACAAACTAGTGCACACAGCCAACGTCATCAAAACAGTCAAATCCAGTCGGAACCAAACCTTCTCGGTCACCGCCAACGGCCTAGCCAACTTCTCCCATGAGGTTAAATACATTGTGACTCCATCCTGATTAAATTTCGGCATTGCGCCGCATTGGGAAGATTCGGTCATCCCCTCAGATGGACATGTTTTGTTTCTTCAGTTGCCACTTCCCTCAGCCTTGGACATCTTTTTTTTTAAACAACTCCAGGGTGAGAAAGTATGTTTTCTTTTTTTGCAGAAGGTTTTTCAGGAAACCTTGGACATCTTGTTATTACATCTCCTCTATCTTCCACTTAATCAGTGACCTTCCCTTTCGATATGTCCTTCCCACTCACCCCCCTTTCACTCGCTTAAAACCTCTGATTTCCCGAACGTTTCTCAGTTCCAACCAAGCTCTCTTAACTCTCTTCCTCCCACTGCAGAACCTGTAGTGGTGAAAATCCTGGGCTACCCTCCCTCAGGGCATTGTGGACTACAACAGTTCAAGACGGCAACTCACCCCCACCTTCTCAAGGGGGCAACTAGGGACGGGCGATAAATGCTGGGCCCGGCCAGTGACCCCCCAACCCCCCCCCCCCCACGTCCTCTGAGTGAAGAAACCCTCTGAAAGTGGGCAGTGAGGAAGGTGATCAGAAATTACAGCAGGACCTTGACCAACTGGGGGAGCGGGCCGAGAAATTGCGAATGGAGTTTAACGTAGATAAGTGTGAGGCCTTGCATTTTGGAAAGTCAAATCAAGGTAAGGAGTTTCATGGTGAATGGTAGGGTCTTAAGGAGTGTAGTGAAACAGAGGGACCTTGGGGTTCAGGTGCAGTGTTCGCCGAAAGTGGAGTCCCAGGTAGACAGGGCAGGGAAGAAGGTGATCGACACACTGGCCTTCATCAGTCAGGGCACTGAGTATCGAAGTTAGGAAGTTATGTTGCACTTGTACAGGACGTTGGTGAGGCCGCACTTGGAGTCGTGTGTTCAGTTTTGGTCACCTAGGAAGGATGTTATTAAACCAGAAAGTTTGCAAGGATGTTTCCGGGACTCAACGGTCTGAGTTATAGGGAGAG
>NW_025209371.1:9687-16454 GCF_004010195.1 Chiloscyllium plagiosum | reverse complement strand
TTTACACTGATGTGCAGGTCTGCTCCATTATTTGGGATAGAGGTTTTTGTGGAGCCCTTTCCTCCGTCATTTGTTTAATCGTCCATCACCATTTATGACTGTGGCAGAACTACAGGGCTTCGTTCAGATCTGTTGGTCAAGTCCGGTAGATTTAATGAGTTAGCATCAGGTTAAGGTTCATGTAATTCTGACTCTGATATGTTCACCCACACTCGTTACTGAGCCATAGATGGTGTTGATGGTAATGGCAGACTGAGGTGTAATCCTGGCAAAATGTTACAGGTTGTGGTTTAATGCATGTCTGCCTCTCCTGATGCTGTGGTCTACAGCACTCCATGAATACGCAGTTTCGAGCTGCAATACCTGCAATGCAATTCTGCTGTCTGTTCTCCAATTCTCATTCACCCATCAGCCCTGCACTCAGTAACCTAACCTGGTTTCTGATGTGGAAATACTTCCATTTTCATACTCTCATTCTGCTGAACTGTTTTGTTGCTGTGCTACCAGGATACATGAACACCAACTAGCCACCAAAAGACATGACCCACTATCACTCGTTTCCATACATACAGACAAAAAAGGACACAACGTTGACTATGACAACACACACTTCCTAGGACAAAGCCACGCACGAAAGTTCTTAGAAAAATGACATTCTAGCCAGAAGTACATCAATAAACACATCAATTTAGATCCTATATACCTTCCCTTGAACAAAAACTGGAAATTACATCACCCACATTAAGAAACCAAGACCTATAAATAGAAAGACGAGACATACCACCAGTGCGTCACCAGAGAGTCTCACTGATGATACCTAGTCATGGTGATGAAACATCTGAAAACAAACCTTCAAGCTCAGCGAGCTAACTTGCATACTTATAAATGGTTATTTTTCTCTTAATAGTCGAATTTGGGACTTCTCTGTTACTAATGTTTTAACAGAGTGCAAGGCGAGGTGAGCTTTACTGGGTGTGTGGTTTAATTAACAGGGGAGTTCGATATCGCCATCATATCGGTTTGAGGGCTTGTCGTACAGGATTTGGACAGATTTGAACAGATTTGGGGTGCAAAAGGACCCAGCAGATCCATCACTTGACAGTTAGTGACCTAGATCTTCAAATAAAACAGGTGCCAAAATTCAATTAATTTTGTTTCCTTGTGGTTGGTCAAATTAAAAGAAATGGCTTTTAACATTACTAAAGAGATTCTGAGCTTTGAAGATGATTCACAAATTTGCCGACAAAGTTTAGAAAGACAAAGGAAGGGCATCCTTTTAGAATTAACATATAGATTAGAATTGGGTTTCACCAGGGATAAAAGGAAAGCTGTCACCATAATGGAGTTGGTCAAGCACTGTGGTATATCAGAGAAGCAGACAACTGCTGTCGAGTTAGAAAAAACTTAAATTGCAAGTGGAGCAATTGGAGTTAGAAGATAAAGAGAGAGACAGAAAGAGAGAGAGAAGATAGCGAAAGAGAAAGTGAGGAAAAAGGAAGATGGGGAGAATTTGAAATTCAGAAGTTCCGAATTAGATAAGAAAGTTAAATTAGCAGAATGAAGATGAAGGGCGAACGTAGGGATGTATACAACTGTGTTAATACATTGCAATATTTCGGTAAGAAAAATTCCAAAACCTTTTTTATTTCATTTGCAAAGTTGGCTCGGCAGATTGCGTGTCCAGTGAACATGTGGGTAATGCTAGTTCAGACTAAGATGGTTGGCACAGCTTGAGAGGTATGTGCACTGCTGTCACATGAGGGAACAAGACATTATGCAGATGTCAATTAGGCTATTTTGAGTGCTTATGAATTGGTACTAGAAGAATATAGACAGCGGTTCAGAAATATAGAGACGGAACCAGGTCAGACTTATATTGAGTTTGAAAGAAATATCCACAGTCATTTTGATAAATGTGTGCAGGCCTTACAAAAAGATAAGACCGATGAGGCCCGATGGGAGATTATTCTGCTGGACGAGTTTAAAGACTCACTTCCAGAGACGGTAAGAATTCATGTGAATGAACAGGAATTTCATGAAGTGAGAAGCGCAGCAGAAATGGCAGTTAAGTATGCATTGGTGCATGAGATGAAATTTAGCTTTTCGGAGGATTTTCATCCTGTTGAGGGATAGAAATTGGGAAAAGGGGAGATCCTACACTACAAAACATAGAGAAAAGCACACTGGCAATAGTTTACCACCGGTGAAAAAGAAGCCAAAGGGGGTTGAAAGGTGGTGAAAGGCCTCAGGTGTTCTCACTATAATGGAGCGGAACATATAAAATTACAGTGCCGATGGTTTAAGAAGGGGACTGGGAAAAGTTGTTTTCACTGCAGTAAGCTGGGACACACAGTGCTGGGGGTTGAAGGAAGCAACTTTGGGAAAATATGTGGTAAAAGAGTTTAAGCCAATGGTATTAGTGAACCTGGTAAAGGAGACCCCAAGTAGAGCCGAGGAACTGCAGGAGAGTGCACAGCCAAGGCAGGGGCTGGGTATGGAGTCAGTGCCTGATCTCTATAAAGAATTCGCCTAGGTAGATAAACCTTACTAAGAAAAAATGGGGTGTGGGGGAGGACAAGAAGTTATAATTTTGCAAGATACGGGATCTGTTCAGTATCGAATAGTTGAGAAGCAAGGAGATGGAAAGGTGCCATTAGAAATGCCCCAAATAAATCTACTCACTTTACTTCCTTTGAGTAAATATTCGTATATGAAGTTAGAGGTCCTTTGAAATTAATTAACTATAAACTGACAGGACCGAAATCGAAGATCTCACACTTGGATTATGTATCTGAGGTGAGGGAAAGATTAGATGGAGTAGGTGAGTTAGCTAAACAGCACCTGAAGAGGATACAGCATGGAATGAAGCAGGTGGCAGATAAAAACTCTGAAACTTTGACGATTTCCCGTGGGGATGACATATTAGCATTGCCAACAGTCGTAGGAAATCCCTTGAAAGCCAGGTTTAATGGCCCCTTTCAAATTAAAAAAGTGTTGGATCATTTCAACTATCTGGTAAAGATATCGGAGATGACAAAAAAAGTTAGAGTACGTCATGTGAATTAATAATGCTCCAGAGACATTTAAGACTCAGGAACAGAGTTGTGGCCAGATGTACAAATTGTGTAGTTTATCTGTACGATGTAGTGATCTTTAGCAAGTGATTGAAAGCTCATATGTTACAGCTGGCAGATCATGTTGAACGATTACAAGCAGCAAACTTGGTAATAAACTTAAAGAAAACAGAATTCTCGAAGGCAGAGGTGACGTTCTTGGGACATTACATTGGGCATGGAAGGTTGACCCATGTAACACAAAGATGAAGGGCTTTGAGGAATTCCCACAACCATCCTCGAAGAAAGAGGTGTTTCGATTTTTGGAACTGAGTGGATTCTATCGGAAGTTTGTTCCAAACTTCAGCAGCGTATTGGCACCACTGATGGATTTATTAAAGAAGAACACAGAATTGTGATGGAAAGAACAATGCCAGGAGGCATTTGAGAATTTTAAAGCAGGATTAATCACCGCACCAGCTTTAGCTCGGAGATGTATTGATACAGTAAGATGATGATGGAATTGAATTTCCAATTAGCTACTTGCCGAAAAAACTCAATATCCACCAGAAGAAAAAGCAACATCTCCATTATTGAAAAAGAATGATTAAGTTTCGCACTGGACTGACAATATTTTAATGTTTATATGACAAACAAAACTCTCGCAGTTTTTCGAATATTCAAAGAACAGAATATGAGAGTATTTCATTGGAGTCTTATTTTACCGACTTAAAACTTACAAAATGTACGTGCTGTGGGTCCTAAAATGTGATGGCCGATGTGTTATCGCAGATTTAAAGGAAAACGTTTAGATAAGATTTGACTTATTGCAGTGTTATATATGTGTGCAGAATTAATATGTATGGTATAGCTGAGATTAATACTTTTGTAATTCATAATAATGGGATTAAGAATTCGAGGAAAAGAAATGAAACCATTTTTTCATTCTGCTGGTTCATGTGTTTTTTTTTCCTGAAGGGGGCAGGTGTTATGAAGCCGAAATCATGTCTGGTCACTTTAAGACAGAACGGTTTTTGCAGAATAGAAAGTACAGCCACAGATGCCTGCTGAAGGTCGTTTATCAGAAACTGCCGCTTGACCTTTATCAGGTGGGGTTGTGGGTTGAGAAATGGCAAATGGAGTTTAATATAGACGTGTGAGGTCTTGCATTTTGGAAACTCAAATCAAGGTAGGAGTTTCATGGTGAATGGGAGGTTCTTAAGGGGTGTAGTGGGCAGAGGGAACTTGGTGTTGAGTGCACGATTCTCTAAGAGTGGAGTCACAGGTAGACAGGGCAGTGAAAAAGGCTTTTGGCACATTGGCTAAGTGCTTAATCGTTAGAGATGTGAGAGACGAAGAAATGGCGATGCTGAAACACGAGGAGTGGCAGCGATCACTTAATTCCAAAAGAAACATTGTTAGGGTGAGAAATTCCATACTTTACTCAGGATTGATTGGTTTGATTTATTGTCAGCTGTACCTTAGTACAGGGAAACACTGTATTTATGAGCAGTGGAGGCAGATCATAGTAAGCATGGCCAGAAAGATCATAGGGTGGAAATAGGTTTGGACAGAGTAAAGCATACAGGATACACTGAACAGGACGTGCACTAGACAAGATCAACATGAATAAGATCAGCATTATTTGAATTTAGAGAGTCCATTCATCAGTCTAACATGACTTTCCTAATAGTTTATACGCCTTAATTACATGAATGGCGCAATGGTTAGCACTGCTGCCTCACAGCGCAGAGAACCGGGTTCAATTCCCGCCTCAGATAACTCTCTGTGTGGAGTTTGCACATTCGCCCCGTGTCTGCGTGGGTTTCCTCCGGGTGCTCCGCTTTCGTCCCACACTCCAATAATGTGCAGATTAGGTGAATTGGCCAAGTTAAATTGCCCGTAATGGTAGGTGTAGGGGAATGGGTCTGTGTGGGTTGAGCTTCAGCGGGTCGGTATGAAGTTGTTGCGCTGAAGGGCCTGTTTCCATACTGTAAGTAATCTAATCTAATCGGCGTGTGAACCCGTTGTGTTGTTCATAATCCCCAACAACAGCCACAATACCTTCCATCTGAAACAGGTAGCCATTCCCACCAACTTCCGCCCTACATAGAGAACACCAGGCCGTCACCTCGGAGATGGAACATGCCTTCTTGAGACTTCACACAAGACATATGGCTTCCCTCCTCACCGCGAGTAAACCACGTTAAAGTCCCACGTGTGTATCATGAGCGGTGGCGCCACGAGGTACAACGTGGAGTAAAATGTCTGTGCAGCCTCTGCTCAGACATCATGTTAGAGCATCAATTAGATTGACAGTGAGGACTGCCCATGCTGGAGATCAGAGTAAACAGTGGTTTGCTGGAAAAGCACAGCAGGAGAGTCGACGTTTTGGGCATAAGCCATTCATCAGGATCAGCATCAATTACCCTATTCTGCCCCTGTGTAAGTGCATTGAGATCGGACTGGCCTCCTACTGTTCCTATATAAGTGGCTCAACTGACTGACTAGTCTCCTCCTGTTCCTATATAAGTGGCTCAACGGGCTGAATGGCCTCATTCTGTTTCTGTGTAATTGACTCAAAGGACTGAATGACTTCTTCCTTGTCCAATTGGACAGGGCCAAGGGCCGGTTTGGATTACCCCTGGTTCCTGTTTGACAGCTTGATGTGCTGACAAGTGTGATGATGCTGCAACTTGAATAGGTTATTTTGTCCTGGTTTCTTTTAAGAGAGAGATTGAACGAGCTGGCTAGTTAAGACCACTGGGTAAACAGCGAGGGAGGCCTTGGGTTTATTTTAATGCAGCTTGAATGGGTGTAGCCAGCTCTCACAGGTTAGGATCTCTGGGTTTTGGTTTCTCAGTAACATCAGAAACTATTGGGGTCTCCACAGAGTTGGAAGCTTCAGTGAATGTCTCCTGGCTGCTACTCTCTCTGAATTTTCTCTTGATGCTGTTTCTAATTCCTGGATTGGAGAAATATTTGTGACATTCTGTGTCTGAATGTTCCTTTTTGCCAAGGGCGGTGTTTATGCGATTTCCCTATATTGGAACAGTTCATTGGTAATCGTTCCACGATCTATTATTCTGTTAACTTGTCCAATAGAATTATGTTATTCGAAATTCCTCTTTCTTTGGTTTCATTTTATCTTCCGTGTTTAAATAAATGGTGTTTTTCTTCACACCGAGTAGTTTGACCAGTCAAAGTGCATCTGGAACAGACACTTTGCATTATTTTCGAGGGGCTCTGGTGTGGTCCATCACACTAGACTCCTTTTCTTCCTGAGTAATAGGGTGGAGGCACTGAATGGGCTGTCCCTGTTCGACTCTAATTGTGTCAATGGGCTAAATGACTTCCTCATACTCCTGTGAAAGCAGCGTGAGCAGCTGAATGAACTCTATTTTACTGTGGCAATGTGCAGTGCCAGCAGTGCTCTTACATGAATGTTACAGACCATTTAACAGCACAAACCTGAGTGGTATCTGGGTCTTGCTGCACATGGACACAGACTGGTTCAGGAGCTGATGGGAGACAAATGTTCTGAACATTGTGGAACATTCAGTGACCATCCCCTCTTCTGATCTTATGGTGGGGAGGGTGGGGGCGGGAAGACTTTGATGAAGCAGCTGAAGCTGTTTGTGAAGAGGAAGCTACCCTGAGGATCTCCCACAGAGGTGACCCAGGACTGAGATGGTGAACATCTTCCTTTGTGCC
>NW_025209371.1:1567-8776 GCF_004010195.1 Chiloscyllium plagiosum | reverse complement strand
ACAAATGAAGCACAAGTTGCAGAGAGGGCAAGCTCTGTGTAGAGAGATGAGGGGCCTCTTTCCTACCTGTGCCTGGATTTTCCAATTACATTTCCCAAATCACTTCAAAGCGTGTGTGACAGTCTTGAGAGGCTGGATGGTCTCCTCTGTTTCTGTGCATCAGATTATAGGAGTAAGTGGCCTCCAAATGTCCCTGTCTAGCAGGTATGAGGGGCTGAATGGAACACAGAAACATGGGACTGAGGAGCAGGAGTGGGTCATTAGACACTTTGAGTCTTCTCCACCAGGAACTACAATTGTGGGTGATCAGGTGTGGACTCAGCCCCACTTTCCTGTCTGTATCCCAATATCCGTGACTTACTTCCCTGTCAAATATTTAGTATTGCAGCTTTCAATCAATGTGAACATAGAGGCACGATAAACTTCCAGTGAAGATAATTCCCACTTGAAAGGTCATCTTAGAATTTTTCGTCATCCTTCTTATACAATCAGAGAGTCATGCAGAACAGAAACAGACCCGTTAGTCCAATCTGTTCACTCCGATCAGATATCAAATCTGATCCAGCCCCATTTGCTAGCATTTGGCCAATATCCCTCCTCTTTCAGATACTTTTTAAATGTGCGATTGTAACCGCCTTCAGCACTCCCTCTGACAGCACTTTCTATACACACATCACTCTCTGTGTGAAACATTTACCTTCAGGTCCCTTCTAAATCATTCGCCCTCTCCCCTTCAACCTATGCCTCTGAATCTGGTCTCCCCTACCCTGAAGAGCAGAACGTGGCTGTTCAGAATATCCATTCCCCTGATGATTTCATAAGCATCAATAATGTCACCCTTCAGCCTCTGACACTCCAGGGAGAAACACCTCAACCTCATCAAACTCGCCCTGGGACATCTGTGTAAATCCTTTCTGCAGACAGCCACCTTGTCTGCAGTTTTCCTAAAGTGGCCTTCCCAACACGGTGTACAGATGCAACATGCCACTACAAACCCTATACTCAATGCTTTGACTGATTAAGGCAAATGTGCCAAATATGTTCAGCACCACTCTGTCTACCTGCGACTCCACTTTCAAGGAACAATGTACCTTCAGCCAGAGGTCCCTTTGTTCCATTACACTCCCCAGGACTTGCCATTAAGTGTACAATTTCTTCCTAAAACGCAAAACCTTATATTTATCTAAATAAACATCATCTGTCACACCTTGCCCCTTTGTCCCATCTAATTGTGGTCTCGTTGTACTCTGAGATAATCTGCTACACCACATTTCTGATGTCATCTGTAAACTTACTAACAATGGTCCCGATATCCACACCTAAGTTCATTACATAAATGATGAAATGCAGCGAACTGAGCACTGATTCTTGCAGCACACCGCTGGTCACAAGCCTCCAGTCTGAAAAATATCCCCCTTCCTTCAAGGCAATCGTGACTAGCTTCTTCTGTGTCCCATGTGACCGAACCTTTAATCTGCCTACCAATTGGAATGTTATGAACGCCTTGCTGAAGTCCATATAGACAATGTCTATCAAATTGCCTTCATTAATCTTCTTTTTTACCTCTTCATAAAACTCAACCAAATTAATGAGACATGATTTCCCATGCAGAAAGACACGTTGTCTACCCCAATCAGCCCTTGCCTTTCCAAATGTATGTAAATGCTTTCCCTTAGAATCCCCTCCAACAACTTACCCACCACTGACATCAGGCTCACCCGTCTATCGTTCCCCGACTTTTTGGGTCACTGTTTCCTTTTCTCGTCCCACTCCTCCACTGCTCACAACAAATGTTAAATGTAACCAGGTTGGTGATATGGTCGATAATATTGGTCTCAGACTGGGTCAGTGTCAGTTTTTGGAACAAGTCAGGCTAGCTTCTTTAATCTGCTCAAATAGCACGTTTATGATCCAGAGCAACGTTACTCAAACTATGATGGAAAGATGAATGGCAAACTGTTTGGGTACTGCAAATGTATAATCGATATTTCCCTGTTTAAAATGCTGAGACACACACACACACACGCACAATCTCTGCAATTTGAAGTTGAAAGAACATTGTCCAAATATTAGTGTAACTTATGACAAAAGGAAAAATTGAGAGATTGTCCAAAATGTGATTCGGCTTCTGAAGATATTCTACTCACACAAGCTGCTCGCAATGGGATTGCATCCTGGGACAGTTGGATTTGGCTGAATTCCCTTTGCCATAGGCAGTGAGAAGATTCCAATGAATTCTGGTCAGTGATCACCCAAAGGGTAGCACAGTGGCTCAGTGGTTAGCACTGCTACCTCACAGCACAAGGAACAGGGGTTCTATTCCAGCCTCGGGCGACTATCTGTGTGGGGTTTGTACATTCTCCCTTTGACTGCGTGAGCTTCTAATAGGTGTTCCAGTTCCCTCCCACAGCTCAAACTGTGTACATTAGGTGGATTGATCATGTTAAGTTGTCTATCGTATTCAGGGATTTCTAGGTTAGGTGCATTAGTCAGAAGTAAATCTCAGGGAATGGGCCTGGCAAGGTTACTGTTTGGAAGTTTGGTATGGGCTTGTTGGGCCAAAGGGCCTGTTTCCACACTGCATGAATTCTTTAAAAATGAGGATGGTAATGATGACCGTATATGTGTTTTTTTTTTAGCTCACACACATTGCTGTGATGAGGAATAATGAGGGAGAGAGAGAGTGTGTAATTGGCCATTCCTTCTCAGGAAGATTTCATTGTCTCTCTCTCTGAGTTGAATCACATAATAATGTAATCCTCTCCCAAACTGGATCATATGAGGTCTCCTTGTATCATGTCCAAACTATGTCTCCATCACATTCCCGGTTCCATGTCGATGCATCATTGTTGCCATCTCGCACAGAGCCATACCCTGAGCAGAAAATGGTCTTGGTCAATTTGAAAATATGTTTATATGCCCCTGTGTCATTAAAAAATAAAATATTTAACGCATTTAGAATACCTGTCTTAAAATGAATGCATTTTTAAAAGAAATACAGAAATTGCGGGTAAAGCTCGGCAGGCCTGTCAGTACCCAGATGCCTTTTACATGCTGCAGTTGTACCAGCCTCCACCACTTCCTCTGGCAGCTCATTCCATACGCACACCACCCTCTGTGTGAAAAGGTGTCCTCTAGGCATCATCAAAACCTTTCCCCTCTCACTTTCAACCAATGCCCTCTAGTTTTGAACGCCCCTAACCTGGGGAAAACCCTGACTACTCAACCTATCCATGACCATTCTGATTTTATAAACCTCTGCTGCTGCAAGATGTGACTCCAATCAACACGAATAGCTATGCGAGGTCATTCCGGGCCTAAAGTCTGAAATTCAATACTGACACTTCTTTCTCCATCAGGTCACAATTCTACAACCAGTTTAATCAGTTTGTTCAAATGTATCATGAGACACTTCTGTGGGATTTACACCGAGACCTTTGTGCTCGGAGGTAGGGACACTAGCATCACTGGGCAATACCTATAAAGCTGTAACATTATTCTCCTGTGTGTTTGCTCATCAGCCTGTTCTGACATGCTGGGACATACCTCTGCAACAGACAGGACTTGAATCCAGGCTGTCTAGTCCAGAGCTAGCAACACTACTACACAAGTTCAGGAATTAAAATCAAATCCAGAGTTCTGGTTCAGAGCCAGGGACACTACCCTCTACACTATCATACCCAGACTTGGGTCATATTTTAAGTGTCCGCTTTCAGCTCAGTGTGGATTTATTATAATCAGGTTACCATAACTGAACTACACAAAACACTTTGTATTGTTAAACAAATGCAAGATACTGTCTCTCAGTCACCCCTTCTCTGTCTATACCCCAAACCCCTTCCATGTGGTGATATTGAGTGCACGTGCTGTGCTATCGAAATTAGCTATGAACGTCTTCAATCGCTATTATCTGTAATCTACAATATTAAAGAAAGAAATCCTGCAGTCACAGTCTGCCCAATGAAGAGTCACGAATAGATTTTTATCACTGAACACTACAGACAACGAAAAAGCATAATTTCTGGTCCCAAAACACCGAGCACTATTACCCACCTCTAACGTGCGACTGCCCTCTTCCTAAACCAATGAAATGACACTAGGTCGCTGATTACTGTCCAGCCTCTCCTCCCCATTGACAGTGTCAGCAATCTGTCCCTCCTCCCCCAAAACACACAAGGCAACCCAAGCTCTGGGTGTTTATGAAAATCAAGGCCAGAGTGTGCAGGCATCCTGGAGACGGATGGGCGTTTTAAAATTTAAGGGGGAGGGTGAGGAGGCAGTAATATCACTCACTGGGCTGAGAGGTGGCTGATGGAGTTTAGTTTGAATTAATGCGAGGTATTGGATTTGGTAAATCAAACAAGAGTAGGACCTATACAATTAAAAGTAGAGCCTTTGGCAGTGCTGTAGTACAGAAACCTAGGCTGTCAGGTTTAATTCTTTAAAATTTGCATCAAATATATGTCTTCATCGGTCAGACCTTTGTGTATCAGAATTGGAACGTCATGTTGTAGTTGTACAGGAAGACTGGCTCATGTTACAGGATGCTATCAAAGTGTCTGCATTTCAGCATTCTGAAACCTGGGAACACATCCTTCCATGATACTGTCTCTCAGTCACCCCTTCTCTGTCTATACCCCAAACCCCTCCCATGTGATGATATTTAAACTGATTCCCCCGCCATCTCTCTCTGGCATGTGATGTTTACAGCTCTTAGAAACAAAATCAATAAAATTTAGACGAGACCACCAAAACTGGAAATAAGACAATTTATTACGAACTTGCAAGTAAAGGCTTCAATGAACAAATTAGACCTGAGGTTAGTGGACAGTTATACCCTTTGTGCTGAGTGAGGTCATCTCTCCAGACTCGCAATTACCCAATCTCTCTTACTATTTCGCCTCTACCCATCTATGCTCTACGTCCATTACTCCCTTTTTTCCAAGTTGGCAATTTTCTCCCTTTAACATGCTGTCATAAGGCTAAACGCTTATCTCGATGTTCCCCTTTGTAACTTCTTTCATTGTCCATAGATACATTCCATTCTTGTACATACATCTTAACAATGTATCTTTTTGGTATTTCGCTTATATTTCAGTAATCTTAACTTTTGGCTGAAACTGTTGTTTTAAACATTATGGCAAAAGGAATTATTTCCTTTAATAAATCTACATTAAAGTTAGTACTTAATTATGCGTAATTATGCAATGAAAAGAGGAGATGCTCTTCCCTAAATATCTGCAGAGTTAATAGTTCTCTTGCTGTACCCCTTTTCTGTATGCTTTTTCTATATCTGCAAAAACAACACTTTTCCCCATTGCAAACATACCCACAGCACCCCTTTATCATGGTACAATGGAGAGATGGAGCTGTAAATGGATGAGAGCTGCACATCCTTTCACTTCCAATATGGGCTGCAATTTTCTCCACGCTAAGCAAGGAGTGTTACAGATCAATGCACTGGGGTGGTGTACACAGTCCTACATGCTGGACGTGTAACTACTCAGGTTTACAGACCAATGCACTGGGGTGGTATACACAGCTCTACATGCGGGGAGGGTAACTGTTTCTGGTTAACAGACCAATGCACAGAGGTGGGGTACACAGTCCTACATGCTGGGAGGGTAACAGTTCCTGTTTTACAGACCAATGCACAGGGGTGGGGTACACTGTCCTACATGCTGGGAGGGTAACTGCTCCTGGTTTACAGATCAATGCACTCGGGTGGTGTACACAGTTCGATATGCTGGGAGGGTAACTGCTCCTGGGTTACCGATCAATGTACTGGGATGGTGTACACAGTCCTACATGCGGGGAGGGTAACTGCTCCTGGTTTGCAGATCAATGCACTGGGGTGGGGTACACAGTCCTATATGCTGGGAGGGTAACAGCTCCTGGTTTGGAGATCAATGCACTGGGGTGGGGTACACAGTCCTACATGCTGGGAGGATAACTGCTCCTGGCTTACAGATTAATTCACGGGTGACCACTGGACAGGTCGCTGTGCTGGTCAGACTAACTGGTTGAGGTTTATAGATAATGCCATGATGTGGTCTGTGCAGCTACCCATGCTGGAGGGATATTTGTTTCAGATTCACACATTAGTGCACTGCTGTGGTCTGCACAGCTCCCAGTGCTGGACAGATATCTAGTCCGGGGTTACAGATCAATGCCCTGCTGTGGTATGTACAGCTCACTGCGCCAGACAGATATATGGTCTGGGTTTATAGATCAATGCACTGCTGTGGTCTGCGCAGTGTTCCACTCTGGACTGATTACTGGACTGTATTGACCAGGGCAATGGATGAATCTGGACAGATTGTTGGGTTGTAATGAGCAGTACACTGGCCTGGTCTGCACAGTGTTCCACGGTGAACAGATATCCCCTCTGGGGATATCTGGCTGGTTCTGTGAGGTGGATTGAGAATGTGGTGTATCTAACCATTTCAGCTGATCTGGCAATGCCTTTAGTTCCCATTCCTGTGATTGGACCCTCAGTCTCTCACCCCATTAATGTTACAGTGTTCCCCGGCACAGTACATCATGTTGGTGGGGTGGGTAGGGGGGAAAGTGATGGACAGGTCAAGGAATTCCCCGGAACGTGCTGTCCCCAACATTCTATAACTGACATTCCCGGAACGTTCTGTCCCGGACATTCTATAACTGACATTCCCCGGAACGTTCTGTCCCTGACATTCTATAACTGACAGTCCCCGGAACGTTCTGTCCCCGACATTCTATAACTGACATTCCCCGGAACGTTCTGTCCCCGACATTCTATAACTGACATTCCTCGGAACGTGCTGTCCCCAACATTCTATAACTGACATTCCCCGGAACGTTCTGTCCCCAACATTCTATAACTGACATTCCCCGGAACGTTCTGTCCCCGACATTCTATAACTGACATTCCCCGGAACGTTCTGTCCCCGACATTCTATAACTGACATTCCTCGGAACGTGCTGTCCCCGACACTATATAACTGACATTCCCCGGAACGTTCTGTCCCCGACACTATATAACTGACATTCCCCGGAACGTTCTGTCCCCGACATTCTATAACTGACATTCCCCGGAACGTTCTGTCCCCGACATTCTATAACTGACATTCCCCGGAACGTTCAGTCCCTGACATTCTATAACTGACATTCCATAACTGACATTCCCCGGAAAGTTCCGACCCGGCATTCTATAACTGACATTCCCCG
>NW_025209371.1:0-1127 GCF_004010195.1 Chiloscyllium plagiosum | reverse complement strand
TCCACGCCGTCCTGCTTTATGCAGCCACTGACTGCTCTGTCTGGTTCACCGTCACTTTCACCTTTGATCGGTTTGTGGCCATTTGTTGCCAGAAGCTGAAAAGTAAATATTGCAGTGAGAAAACGGCGGCTGTGGTTCTGGGAGCAGTGACTGTGCTGAGCTGTTTAAAGAACATTTCCTGGTATTTCATGCTCTCGGCTCGGTATTGGCTGGAGAACGGCCCCTGGTTTTGTGATGTAACAGTCGCTGTTCGACTCTCCATTGTCTGGGTCACAATCGAGTTCCTCCACCACATTCCAACCCCGTGTGTCCCATTTCTCCGGATTCTGCTGCTCAATGTTCTCACCGTCAGACACATTTTAGTGACCAGTAGAGCCCACAGGAGACTCCGCGCTCACACCAATGGGGACGCTCAGTCTGACACAGAAATGAGAAACCGAAAAAAATCCATCATTTTACTGTTTGTGATCTCGGCCAATTTCATCCTGTTATGGTCAACGTTAATGCTATATTCTATATGGAGACGGATGTGGGATATTGTGTATTCCCCTGTGTATCTCGATGCCTTTGTGCAGGATTTGGGCTTCATGCTGCAGCTCCTCAGTTGCTGCACAAACACCGCGATTTATGCCGTGACCCAGACTAAGTTCAGGCAGCAGTTGAAGAATGTGCTGAAATATCCCTTCACCCAAATCCACCCCTCAATCAAATTCCCTCATTAATCAATCCATCCGGGATTTTTTCATTTCAGTTCAGTGTTTCAGCGATGGAGCAGCCTGTCTCTATTGAACAGACTGAGGGTAGAGCTGGTTTGTCCATCCTTATCCCATAGGGGGATTACAGGGAAACATTTCAATGTTTCTCACAACTCACGGGCCAGTGAGAAAAGGCACCATCCCACTTACTGTACCCATCACTTCCATTTGTAAACAATAAAAATGTTGATTAAAGCGTGCTGAGCAGCAGAGTGACCGATGTTGTTATGTGTCTTTGTGTTGGAGAAGCTGAGCTGGAGAGAGACAGACTCAGCCCCAAGTCCTGGTCCTCGGGGAAGGGGAGGGCACTGCGCCCTGCGTTCAGCAGCTGGGTTTAACTCCCTCTGTCCTCCCCACTCCAACCAGACCTCC
>NW_025209370.1:13585-16454 GCF_004010195.1 Chiloscyllium plagiosum | reverse complement strand
GATCCCTGTGGAAATTAGATTGACCGGACTGTGCGTCTGTCAATAACCACTGCGGACATTAGACTGACCCCATTGTGATTCAGTCACTGACTCCTGGGGACATGACACTGACCCCACTGTATATCTGTCACTGACCCCTGGGTACATTAGACTAAATATACTGTGTGGTTGTCGCTGACACCTGTGCAACTTAGACTGACCCTACTGTGTATCTGTCAATGACGTCTGTGGACATTACACTGACCACACTTTGTGTCCGTCACTGATCCTTGGGGACATTTCACTGATGCTACTATGTGTCTGTCACTCACCCCTGGGGAAATTACACTGACGCTACTGTGTGTTCGTCAGTGACCCCTGGGGACATTGCACTGACGCCTATCTGTGTATATCACTCTCCCATGGGAAAATTACACTGACGTTAATGCGTGTCAGTCACTGACCACTGGGGACAATAGACTGATCTCACTGTGTCTCTGTTACTGATTTCTCGGGACATTAGAGTGAACCCAGCGTGTTTCTGCCACTGACCCCGGGGCACATTAGACATGACCCACACTGTGTGTGTCTTCCACTGAACCCCTTAGTGCATTAGACTGACCCCACTTTGTATCTGCCACTGACAGCTGGGTACATTAGACTGACCTCACTGTGTCTCTGTCACTTACCCCTGGGGACATTACACTGTACACACTGTGTCTCTTTCACTGACCCCTGGGGACATTAGAATGACCGCACTGTATGTCTGTCACTGATACCTCGGAACATTAGACTGACCGCACTGTGCCTCTGTCACTGACATAGAACATATAACAGTACAGAATAGAACAGGCCCTTCAGCCCACGATGTTGTGCTAACCATTGATCCTCATGTAAGGTAAACCTAATATACGAACCCTCACATTTCTGTGTCCAGCAGTCTCTTAAATATCCCCAATGACCTCGCTTCCACACCTGCTGCTGGCAACGCATTCCATGCTCTCACAACTCTCTGTGTAAAGAACCCGCCTCTGACATCCTCTCTATACTTTCCGCCAAACAGTTTAAAACTATGACCCCGCGTGTTAACAATTTCTGCCCTGGGAAAAGGTCTCTGGCTATCGACTCTATGCCTCTCATTATCTTGTACACCTCAATTAGGTCCCTTCTCTTCCTTCTTTTTCTCCAATGAAAAAAGTCCGAGCTCAGTCAGCCTCTCTTCGTAAGATATGCCGACCATTCCAGGCAGCATCCTGGTAAACCTCCTCTGAACCCTCTCCACAGCATCCACATCTTTCCTATAATAGGGCGACCAGAACTGGACACAGCATTCCAAGTGCGGTCTAACCAAAGTTTTATAGAGCTGCAACAAGATCTCACGGCTCTTAAACTCAATCCCCCTGTTAATGAAAGCCAAAACACCATATGCTTTCTTAACAACTCTGTCCACTTGGGTGGCAATGTTAAGGGATCTATGTACCTGCACACCAAGATCCCTCTGTTCCTCCACACTGCCAAGAATCCTGTCCTTAAACCTGTACTCAACTTTCAAGTTCGACCTTGCAAAATGCATCACTTCACATTTATCCAGGTTGAACTCCATCTGCCACTCTCAGTCCATCTCTGCATCCCGCCAATGTCCCGCTGCAGCCTACAACAGTCCTCTATACTGTCAACGACACCTCCAACCTTTGTGTTGTCTGCAAACTTGCTGACCCATCCTTCAATCCCCTCATCCAAGTCATTAATAAAAATTACAAACAGTAGAGGCCCAAGAACAGATCCCTGTGGAACACCACTCACCACTGACTTCCAGGCAGAATACTTTCCTTCCACTACCACTCGCTGTCTTCTGTCGACCAGCTAATTCTGTATCCAGACAGTTAAATCTCCCTGTATCCCATTCCTCCTGACCTTTTGAACGAGCGTAACATGGGGAGCTTTATCAATTCTCTTGCTGAAGTCCATATACACCACATCCAGTGCCCGACCCTCATCAATTTGTCTAGTAACATCCTCAAAGAACTCAATAAGATTTGTGAGGCATGACCTGCCGCTCACAAAGCTGTGTTGACTGCATTTAATCAAGCCATGTTCTTCCAGATGGTCATAAATCCTATCCCTCAGAATCCTTTCTGACACCTTTCAGACAACAGACGTGAGACTGTCTGGTCTGTAATTGCCGGGTATTTCCCTATTTCCTTTCTGGAAGAGAGGAATTACATTTGCCTCCCTCCAGTCTGCAGGTACAACTCCAATGGAGAGTGAGGATGCAAAGATCTTCGCACGGCGAAGCAATCACATTTCTCGCTTCCCAAAGCAGCCGAAGACAAATCTGGTCTAGCCCTGGCAACTTGTCAATCTTAATGTTTGTCAAAACTTTTAACACATCAGCTTCCTCAATCCCTATCTGTTCCAGCATGTTTACCTGCTCCTCAATGGTTTCATTCACTAAAAGGTCCTTTTCTTTAGTAAAGACAGAAGCAAAAAACTCATTTAGGACTTCCCCTCCCTCCTCAGACTCTATACACAAGTTCCCTATGCTATCCCTGATCGGTCCTACTCTTTCTTTGATCGTTCTCTTATTCCTCACATATGTGTAAAATGCCTTTGGATTCTCCCCAATCCTTCCTGCCAAGCCTTTTTTGTGTCACCTCCTGGCTCTCCTCAGACCACTTTTGAGCTCCTTCCTCGCCTGCCTGTAATCCTCTAGAGCTGAGCAAGACCCTTGCTTCCTCCACCTTACGTAAGCTGCCTTCTTTCTTTTCACGAGAAGTTCCTCTGCTCTCATCATCCAAGGTTTCTTTATCTTACCCCTTCTTTCCTGGCTCACTTTATGCATCACTCGCAACAACTGTTCCTTAAACAGTCTCCACATGTCTATAGTGCC
>NW_025209370.1:4849-12447 GCF_004010195.1 Chiloscyllium plagiosum | reverse complement strand
TCTCTGTTTGGCTTGTCCTATAATAGTAGTGTTGTCCCAGTCGAATTCATGTTGCATGTCATCTGTGTGTGTGGCTACGAAGGATAGCTGGTCGTATCGTTTCATGGCTAGTTGGTGTTCATGGATGCGGATCATTAGCTGTCTTCCTGTTTGTCCTATGTAGTGTTTTGTGCAGTCCTTGCATGGGATGTTGTACACTACGTTGGTTTTGCTCATGCTGGGTATCGGGTCCTTCGTTCTGGTGAGTTGTTGTCTTCATGTACAGGTCCGACCTTCCCCAGAAGGCATCCCAATTATCTACATATCTGAAGCCCTCCCTCCTACACCAGCTGCGCAGCCATGTGTTAAGATGCCCCTGCTCCCTGTTCCTCACCTCGTTATCTCGTGGCACTGGTAGTAAACCCGAGATCTGTACTCTGTTCGTTCTGCTCTGTAGCTTCCACCCTAACTCCCTGAAATCACTTTTAATATCCTCGATCCTTTTCCTGGCTATATCATTGGTGCCAATATGTAACACGATTTCTGGGTGTTCGCCCTCCCCTTTCAGAACCTTATACACCCGATCGAAGACATCCAGGACCCTGGCACCAGGGAGGCAACATACCTTCCGGGAATCCCGATCCTGACCACAAAATCTCCTGTCAATTCTCCTACTACTAACGCTTTTCTATTCTGCCCCTTTCCCTTCTGGGCCACACTGTCAGGCTCAGGGCCAGAGAACTGACCACTATGACTTTCCTCTGGTAGGTCACCCCCTCAGCAGTGTCCAAAATGGTATCCTTATCGCTGAGGGGAATGTCCACAGGGGATCTCCGCACTGTCTGTCTGTCCCCTTTTCTCCCCCTAACTGTAACCCGTCTATCCTTATCCTGAGCCTTAGGAGTGACCAACTGCCAGTAAAGTCTCTCAATTACCCCCTCAGCCTTCCAAATGATCCCGCAGTTCATCCAGCTCCAGCTCCAATTCCCTAACACGGTTTTCAAAGAGCTGGAGTTGGGTACACTTCCCACAGACGTAGCCAGCGGAGACATGTGTCATGTCTCTCACCTGCCGCCTTGCAAATACATATGGTCACTTATTTTCCTTCTCAGCAGCCCTTCTGGTCCACGTCGCTTCCACCCCTGCTCCCGCTCCTACTGTGGAGGGAAAACACCGCTGGCCGCTACCGGGACGTGATTTAAAAAAATCTCCCTTACCTTAGCTGTAGCCTTCCTGGCCCTCCTTACCTCCGCTGCTGCTCCCACTCAAAAAGGGACATTAGACTGACCCCATTGTGCCTCAGTCACTGACCCCTGGGGACATTACATTGACCCCACTCTGTATCTGTCCCTGAACCCTGTGGACATTACACTGACCCCACTCTGTGTCTGTCCCTGACCCCTGTGGACATTAGACTGACAACACTGTGTTTCTGCCACTCTCCCCTAGAGACATTGCACCGACCCCACTGTGTGTCTGTCACATTCCCCTGTGGACACAAGACTGACCCCAGTGTGAGTCCGTTACTGACCCCACTCTGTCTCTGTCACTGACCACATGGGAATTTACACTGATGCTACAGTGTGTCTGTCACTGACTCCTGGGAACATTAGACAGACCTCACCATGTCTCTGTCACTGACATCTTGGGACATTAGACAGACCCCATTGTGACTCAGTCACTGGACCCTGGGGACGTTACACTGATGCCACTGCGCGTCTGTCACTAACACTTGTGGACATTAGACTGTCCCCACTGCGACTCTGTCTCAGACGACAGTTGACATTACACTGACCGCACTGTGTGTCTGTCATTGACACCTGGGGAAATTAGACTGACCCCACATTGTCTCTGTCACTGACCCCTGGGGACATTACACCAATCCCACTGTGTGCCTGTCACTTGCCCCTGTGGACATTAGACTGACACAACAGTGGGTCTGTCACTGACCCCTGGGCGTTAGTCTGACCCCACTGTGGGTGTCTGTCACTGACACCTGAGGAGATTCGACTGATATCACTGAGCCCACTGCGTGTCTGTCACTGACCCCTCGTTACATTACGCTGAGCCCCTTGTGTACCTCTCGCTGACCCCTGGGCAAATTAAACTCACCACACTGTGTCTCTGTCAAGGACCCCTGTCGACATTAGACTGACCACAATGTGTGTCCGTCACTGATCCTTGGGGACATTACACTGACGCCAATCTGTGTCTGTCACTCTCCCCTGGGGAAATTACACTGAAGCTACTGTGTGCCTGTCACTAACCACTGGGGACATTAGACTGACCCCATTGTGACTCAGTCACTGACCCCTGGATGCATTACACTGACCCCACTGTGTTTCTGTTATTGACTATTCAGGACATTAGACTGACCCCATTGTGCCTCAGTCACTGACCCCTGGATACATTACACTGACCCCAATGCATGTCTGTCGCTGACTCCTGTGGACATTAGACTGACCGCACTGTGACTCTGTCATAGACGATAGTTGACATTACACTGACCACACTGTGTGTCTGTTGCTGACCCCGGGGACACTTGACTGACGTCACTATGTGTCTGTCACTGACCCCTGGAGACATTAGAGTGACCCCACTGTGTCTCTGTCATTGACTATTCAGGACATTAGACTGACCCCACTGTGTCTCTGTCACTGACCCCTGGGGAAATTACACTGACCCCCATGTGTGTCTGTCACTGCCGCTGGGTGCATTACACTGACCCCAATGTGTATCTGTCACTGACCCTTGGGACATTAGACTGTCCACACTGCGTGTCTGTCATTGACCCATAGGGACATTAGACTGACCCCACTGTGTGTCTGTCACTGATCCCTGGGAGATTAGACTGATCCCACTGTGTCTCCGTGACTGACCCCTAGTGACGTTACACTGGCCCTGCTGTGTCTCCACCATTGACCCGTAGAGATATAAGCTGAAAATGTGTTGCTGGAAAAGCGCAGCAGGTCAGGCAGCATCCAAGGAGCAGGAGAATCGACGTTTCGGGCAGGAGCCCTTCTTCAGGACCCCTGGGGACATTACACTGAACCCACTGTGTGACTGTCACTGTCATCTGGTAATATTAGGCTGACCCCACTGTGTGTCTGTCACTGATCCCTGGGGACATTAGACTGATCCAACTGTTTGTTGATCTCTGACCCCTGGGGACATTAGACTGACCCGAATTCGTGTATGTCACTGACCCCTGGGAACATTAGACTGATGCCACTCTCTGTCTGTTTTGACCCTGGGGACCTTACACTGACCCCACTGTGTCTCTGTCACAGACCCCTACGGACATTCCACTGACCCCGCTTTGTCTCAATGACTGACCACTGGCGACATTAGACTCACCCCATTATGTCTCTGTCACTGACCCCTGGGGACATTACATTGACCTCACTGTGTGTCTGTTCTTGACCCATGGGAACATTAGACTGACCACACTGTGTGTCTGTAACTGACCTATGGTGACATTAGACTGACCCCACTGGGCGTCTGTGTCTGACCCCTGGGGACATTACACTGACCACACTGTGTCCCTCTCACTGACCCCTGGGGACATTAGATTGACCACACTGTGTGTCTGTCACTAACTCCTGGGTCATTAGACTGACCCCATTGTGACTCAGTCTCTGACCCCTGGGGACATTACACTGACCCCACTGCGTGTCTGTCACTGACCCCTCCGTACAATAGGCTGAAACACTTGTGTGCCTGACGCTGACCCCAAGCAAATTAGACTCACCACACTGTGTCTCTATCAATGTCCCCTGTGGATGTTAGACTGACCACACTGTGTGTCTGTCACTGATCCCTGGGGACATTACACTGACTCCAATCTGTGTCTGTCACTCTCCCCTGGGGAAATTACACTGACGCTACTGTCCGTCAGTCACTGACCACTTGGGGACATTAGAATGACCTCACTGTGTCTCTGTTACTGATTTCTCGGGGCATTACAGTGAGCCCAGTGTGTTTCTGCCACTGAAGCCTGGGCACATTGGACATGACCGCACTGTGTATCAGTCAGTGACCCATGTGGAAATTACAATGACCACACTGTGTGTGTCTTCCACTGACCCCTGGGTGCATTAGACTGACCCCACTGTGTCTCTGTCACTGACCCCTGTGGACATTCCACTGATCAGACTTTGTGTCTGTCACTGACAGCTGGGTACATTCGACTGACCTCACTGTCTCTCTGTAACTTATCCCTGGGGACATTACACTGTACACACTGTGTCTCTGTCACTGACCCTGGGGACATTAGAATGACCATACTATGTGTCTGTCACTGATACCTCAGAACATTAGACTGACCCCACTGTCTCTCTGTCATTGACATTTGGGACATTAGACTGATCCAATGTGTCCCTGTCACAGATCCCAAGGGACATTAGATTTACTGCACTGTGTGCCTTTCACTAACCACTGGGGACATTAGACTGACCCTACTGTGACTCAGTCACTGACCCCTGGATACATTACACTGACCCCAATGCATGTCTGTCACTGACCCCTGTGTACATTAGACTGTCCGCACTGTGACTCTGTCACAGACGACAGTTGACATTTCACTGACCACACTGTGTCTGTCGCTGACCCCTGGGGACATTAGACTGAAGTCACTACGTGTCTGTCACTGACCCCTGGAGACATTAGAGTGACCCCACTGTGTCTCTGTCATTGACCCCTCAGGACATTAGACTGACCCCAGTGTCTCTGTCTCTGACATCTTGGGCCATTAAATTGACCCCACTGTGTCTCTATCATTGACCCCAGGGATATTACACTGACCCCACTGTGTGTCTGTCACTGTCACCTGGTAACATTAGACTGACCCACTGTGTGTCGGTCACTGATCCCTGTGGACATTAGACTGACCCCACTGTGTCTCTGTCACTGACCTCTGGCGACATTAGACTGATCCAATGGTTTGTCGATCTCTGACCCCTGGGGACATTACACTGACCCCAATCCGTGTATGTCACTGACCCCTGGCAACATTAGACTGATGCCACTCTCTGTCTGTTTTGTCCCTGGGGACATTACACTGACCGGAATCCGTGTATGTCACTGATCCCTGGGGACATTAGACTGATGTCACTCTCTGTCTGTTTTGACCCTGGGGACCTTACACTGACCCCACTGTGTCTCTGTCACAGATCCCTACGGACATTACACTGACCCCACTGTATCTCCATGACTGCCCCTGGCGACATTGGATTGACCCCATCTTGTTTTTGTCATTGAACCCTGAGGTCATTACTCTGACTTACTGTTCTCTGGGGCCATTAGACTGACCCCAGTGTGTCTCTGTCGCTGACCCCTGTGTCTCTGTCATTGATACCTCGGGACATTAGACAGACCTCACTGTGTCTCTGTCGCCTACCCCTGGAGGCATTACACTGACCCCACTGCATGTCTGTCACTGACTCCTGTGGACATTATACTGACCACACCATGTCACTGTCACAGACGACAGTTGACATTACACTGACCCGACTGTGTGTCTGTCACTTTCCCCTGGGGACATAGCACTCACTCCTCTGTGTGTCTGACACTGGACCCTGGGGACATAGCACTCACTCCTCTGTGTGTCTGACACTGGACCCTGGGGAAATTACACTGACTCCCATGTGTGTCTGTCCCTGCCGCTGGGTGCATTATATTGACCCGACTGTGTGTCTGTCACTGACCCTTGTGACATTAGACTGACCACACTGTGTGTCTTTCACTGACCCTTGGGGAGATTAGACTGACATCACTGTGTGCGTGTGTGTCACTGACCACTGGAGAGATTAGACTGACCCACTCTGTTTCTGTCAGTGACCCCTGGGGCCTTACACTGCTCCCACTCTCTGTCTGTTTTGACCCTGGAGACCTTACACTGACCCCACTGTGTCTCTGTCACATACCCCTAGTGACGGTACACTGACCCCACTGTGTCTAATGTCCCGAGGTATCAATGACAGAGACACAGTGAGGTCTGTCTAATGTCCCGAGGTATCAATGACAGAGACACAGTGAGGTCTGCCTAATGTCTCCAGGGGTCAGTGACAGACACACTGTAGCATCAGTGTAAATTACCATGTGGTCAGTGACAGACACAGAGTGGGGTCAGTGACGGACTCACACTGGGGTCAGTCTTGTGTCCACAGGGGACAGTTACAGACCCTCAGTGGGGTTGGTGCAATGTCCCCAGGGGACAGTGGCAGAGACAAAGTGGGATCAATCTAATGCCCACAGTGGTTAGTGACAGACACACTGACCCGTAGGGACATTAGACTGACCCCATGTTGTTTTTGTCTTTCACCCTGGGGACATTACTCTGACTCCACTGTGTGTCTGTTATTGATCTCTGGGGCCTTTACACTGACCCCAGTGTGTCTCTATCTCTGACCCCTGGTGACATTACACTGACCCCACTGTGTCTCTGCCACTGACCCCTGGGGACATTACACTGACCTGACTGTGTGTCTGTCACTGACCCCTTGAAACATTAGACTGATCTACTGTGTCTCTGTCACTGATTCCTGGGACATTACACTGACCACACTGTGTCTCTGTTACTGAAACCTTGGGGACATTAGATTATCCCCTCTGTGTCTCTGTCACTGACATCTTGGGACATTAGACTGACCCCACTGTGCTCTGTTACTGACCCCTGCGGGCATTAGATTGACCGCACTGTATCTGATAGTGACCCCTGCGGACATTTCACTGATCCCACTGTGTCTCCGTTACAGACGACAGTTGACATTACACTGACCCCACAGTGTGTCTTTCACTGACCCTATAAGACTGACCTCAGTTTGTCTATGCCAATATCCCCTGGCGACATTGCACCAGCCCCACTGTGGGTCTGTCACTATCCCCTGTGGACATAAGACTGAGCCCAGTGTGAGACCGTCATTGACCCCTGGGGACATTACACTGACCTGACTGTGTGTCTGTCACTGACCCCTTGAAACATTAGACTGATCTACTGTGTCTCTGTCACTGATTCCTGGGACATTACACTGACCACACTGTGTCTCTGTTACTGAACCCTGGGGACATTAGATTATCCCCTCTGTGTCTCTGTCACTGACATCTTGGGACATTAGACTGACCCCACTGTGCTCTGTCACTGACCCCTGCGGGCATTAGATTGACTGCACTGTGTCTGATAGTGACCCCTGCGGACATTTCACTGACCCCACTGTGTCTCCGTTACAGACGACAGTTGACATTACACTGACCCCACAGTGTATCTTTCACTGACCCCTATGGACATAAGACTGACCTCAGTTTGTCTATGCCAATATCCCCTGGCGACATTGCACCAGCCCCACTGTGGGTCTGTCACTATCCCCTGTGGACATAAGACTGAGCCCAGTGTGAGACCGTCATTGACCCCTGGGGACATTACACTGACGCCACTCTGTGTCTGTCACTGACCACATGGTAATTTACACTGATGCTACTGTGTGTCTGTCACTGACATCTTGGGACATTAGACTGACCCCATTGTGTCTCTGTCACTGATATCTTGGGACATTAGACTGACCTCACTGTGAGCCTGTCACTAACCCCTGCGGACATTAGACTGACCCCATTGTGACTCCGTT
>NW_025209370.1:0-4050 GCF_004010195.1 Chiloscyllium plagiosum | reverse complement strand
TCTGTCACTGACCCCTGGGGACATTTGATTGAACCCACTATGTGTCTGTGTAAGACCCCTCGTGACTTTACACTGACCTAATTGTGTCTCTGTCCCTAACCCCTGGGAACATTAGACTGACCACACTGTGTATCTGTCACTGACCAGTGGGAACATTGGACTGACCACACTGTGTTTGTGTCACTGACCCAGTCTCTATTGCCTGTGGGGTGGTCAATCTCTAACAATAGAGAGGTAACTGGTGGTGAGTTTACCTTGGGGACCAGCACAGGCTTGAGAAGGCAGGGCCTTCAGAGTGACCACAGTTGGTGTGGGTAATACAGTGCCTGCTGTTAGCTCTGCATCACAAAGTAACCATCCAGCTCACTGAGATCAGAGAATCCCTGCAGCGCAGTTAGAGACCATTTGGCCCATTGAGTCTGCACTGTCCCCACCTTAATCCCACACCCCACCCTGTCCCTGTAACCTGCATTTCCCATGTCGTATCCACCATTACCTGCAGCTCCCTGGACATTATAGACTAAAATGTTCAAGGTTTTCATCCTTCTGTACTTCCTGATACTTATACTAATCCTGTGCTACAGTATTAAAATAATTCATGTTTGTATTTCAGGGTGTAGGTGGCCTGCCTTGTTACAGGATGATGACATGAGATGAGAGTGACCCAGTGGGACATTTCTGTTAAATAACTAGTTTCATTCATTCAGTCAGTGGCTGCTGATGCCACCTCCAGGCCACGAAAGGGGCTGGTCTGCCTCCCTCTGAAGACCCTGGAATGGGTCACCTCTTGCCTACTGCCGCATCCTCCTTGTCAGTCCTTCCCACACAGGGCGCGACCATATTGTGATGACGTCACTGCACAGCCCCTTGCGCCTTTGCGTCACTCAGGTCATTGTGAGACAGAGTCAACAGGGATTGGAGCAAATTGTCCCCGAAGAACTATCCGCCACTTGTGCAATGGCGCAGAATGGCCAGCAGAGGGTGGCATTGCATCACTTTAAACACAAGAGTGATGGACAGAGAGAGTCAGAGACACTGATGCATTGCTTTTTAATTAATTAATTCATTTAAACTTCCCTCCAGGGCAGACTGTTTCCCATTGCAGTCAGAGATGGACACACACACACATCAGCACTATATCACTTTAAACACAAGAGGGACAGACACAGACAGACAGACAGAGGGGAAGGGGGTAAACCCCAATTCAGTGGGTACAGCCCTAAAAAAACAGAGAGCCCATTACACAGAAAGACAGAATCATGTTAATACACGCACTGACCCTGATACTTATACTAATCCTGTGCTATAGTATTAAAATAATTCATGTTTGTATTTCAGGGTGTAGGTGGCCTGCCTTGTTACAGGATGATGACATGAGATGACAGTGCCCCAGTGGGACATTGCTGTTAAATAACTAGTTTCATTCATTCAGTCAGTGGCTGCTGATGCCACCTCCAGGCCACGAAAGGGGCTGGTCTGCCTCCCTCTGAAGACCCTGGAATGGGTCACCTCTTGCCTACTGCCGCATCCTCCTTGTCAGTCCTTCCCACACAGGGCGCGACCATATTGTGATGACGTCACTGCACAGCCCCTTGCGCCTTTGCGTCACTCAGGTCATTGTGAGACAGAGTCAACAGGGATTGGAGCAAATTGTCCCCGAAGAACTATCCGCCACTTGTGCAATGGCGCAGAATGGCCAGCAGAGGGTGGCATTGCATCACTTAAAACACAAGAGTGATGTACAGAGAGAGTCAGAGACACTGATGCATTGCTTTTAAATTAATTCATTCATTTAAACTTCCCTCCAGGACAGACTGTTTCCCATTGCAGTCAGAGATGGACACACACACACACATCAGCACTATATCACTTTAAACACAAGAGGGACAGACACAGACAGACAGACAGAGGGGAAGGGGGTAAACCCCAATTCAGTGGGTACAGCCCTATAAAAACAGAGAGCCCATGACACAGAAAGACAGAGTCATGTTAATACACGCACTGACTTACACACACACACACACAGGTGGACAGATACAGAGGCACATTAATACCCACACTGATTCACATCAACACAGGTGCAGAGACACCGAGACACATTAATACACACAATGATTTACACCAACACACACTCAGACACACACACAGACACACACAAAGTGGACAGACACATAGACACATGAATAAATACACTGATTCACACTAACACACACACACACACACACAGGTGGACAGATATAGAAACACATTATTACACACACTGATACACACCAACACACACACACACACACTCACCTGAACAGATACAGAGACACATTAATATGCACACTGATTCACACCAACAGAAGCACAGGTGGAAAGTTACAGGGACACATTAATACACACACTGATTCACACCAACACACACACACACACACAGATACACGCACACACACACAGGTGGACAGACACAACACACACACACACACACACACAGATACACGAACACACAGGTGGACAGACACAGAGACACATTAATGCATACACTGACTCACACCAACAAATTTAACGTAGCTCTTCAAATTAGTAATACACACAAAATATCAACAACATAAATGTCATCTCATTTTGCATGAGACAGACTGAGAGGTTGATTAATACATTTTTTACTTTATTCTTAAACAGGATGAGGACATCACTGGCTCAGCAGCATTTATTACCCACCCCTAATTTCCCAGGTGATAGTTGAGAGTCAACCACAATGTGTGTGCCTGGAGTCACGTGTCGGCCAGACCAGTAAGGATTTGGGTTAGTGAACCAGACAGATTTTTCCGATAGTTGGCTATGGATTTACATTAGCTATTAGACTCTTAATTCCAGACATTTATTGATTTCAAATTTCACCCTCTGCCATTGTGGAATTCGAACCCAGGTCCCCAGAACAGTATCCGAGTCTCTAGATTAACAGTCTCGTCAGAATACCATGAGACCACCAGAAGTAATTCATAAGTAATTCATCCTCTTTCTCTGTGCTTAACTTACAGCTAATTTGGCAACAATGGCAATCCTCTCCTATGGAAAGTGTGGTCTGTCCAAATGCATTACATAGTATCTGATATTGACGGCAGTGATCGATTTCTTGTCAGCAGCCTCCATTTCGTTATCGGCCTCCATTTTGCAGCAGCAGTGGGAGCGGTGAGAGCAAGAACCGGGGATTGCCGGGAAGGTAAATAGCTCTTTAAAAAAAATTTACCGGGACAGTCAGCGGTGTCCATTTTACAGCAGTGGCGGGAACGGTGGAATGGTTGAACTGTATTCTGGGAAGGTGAGTGAACTGATATGTTTGAGCAGTGTGTGTTCCCATTGTGAAATGCATGTGCGGTGCCAGAGAACAGGACATCTCTGACCGGCTTGAAAGGATATTGGAGCAGAGGGGGAGGATCCAGTTGTTGTGGTCCTTGTTGAGAGAAACAAAAAAGCAAGGCTAGGAAAGAGGACAGGTTTGGGAATTATCAAGCACGATAATCGAAATTAAGGAACGGGTCCTCTGCCCAAGACATAGGCAAATTGGCTTCGGGATAAGAATTGTCTTTCGCTTAGGGATAAGAAAACTAGTGAAATAAACACATGGCTAAGGGAATAGTGTGGGAAAGAGGGGTTCCATTTCACGGAGCATTGGTATCAGTTTTGGAACAGGAGGAACTTGTACCAATGAAATGGTCTCCACCTGAATAGATCTGGAACGATTATTATAGTGAAAAGGATGAAGAGGTTGGTCACTAGAAGTTTAATCTAGTGAGTTGGGGGGAAGCGAAAGGGCTAACAAACGGAAGTATGCTGGTAAATAAAAAGGTAAGCAGCAGGTTAGCATGTATGCAGGAGGGTTTAAGTACAAGGTAAAAAGGAATAATAACTCAGGGGATATTGTTGGAGATGTTGGAAAACATGAGGGTATAAAAACAAGCATAAGGGCACTTTACCTGAATGCTTGTAGCATATGTAACAAGGTACGTTTGTTAGCAGCAGAGATAATCGTGAAAAAAAAATGATTTAGTAGCCATTACGGAAACA
>NW_025209369.1:10346-16451 GCF_004010195.1 Chiloscyllium plagiosum | reverse complement strand
TATATCACAGAGTTCTGCAATCTCTCCCCATTGGAACTGACTACCATTCTTTTAACTTTCCTTCCAAAATAGACAACTCACGGTATGTTATTTATACTGAAGTCTTGCTCACTAACTTTCCCTGTCTGTAACACAATGCAGACTCACTACCTCCATTTGATGACATATTGAATGACCACCTTGGTTTACGAGCTAATTGGGCTCGAAGACATTTAGTCCCCTTCCTCCAGATCTTTGATGCAGATTATTGATCATTGTTAACCCCACATTAACTCTAAGGCACTCCATCAGTTACAGTCTTGCAACTTGGAAATGAACATTTATCTCTACTCTATTTTCTGTTCACGACAGCTTCCCTGTTCCTGAGCAGCAGTTCAAGCGGGTTGAATGGCCTCCTCCTGGGCTGTGTAATATACTGAACGAGCTGAATTCCTTCATTATATATTCATGTGTAACTCCTTCGTGGTGCAGAATGGTCTCCTCCCGTCTCATTGTAGCAATCCTGTCTGAGAGAATGGGATAGTCCCCTACCTGTAACAGCCTCGAGGGGTGGATTGAGGGACAATATATGGGGTAGGTGCAGCAGTATATCACTGTAACGTATCGACTGGTGGATTGAGGGAACAGCACCTGGGGTAGGGACAGCAGTTGGCCATTCGTCTGCACCATTCAGAATGCTCATGGCTGATCCGATTGTGTCTGACCATCCATCTCCTAACTGTTCCCAATAAACATTGACTCTCCTGTCCAGCAAAGATCAGTCGAGCTCAGCCTTTAATATCTTCAATAACAGAGTCTTTACTGCTCCCTGAGGATGAGGAAACCACAGACAGCACAATACTATTTCATTGCGGGACCCGTTATTTTAAACTGTGTTAACCCAACATCAAATCACCACCTCTTTTCAAATAAAAAAGATACAGTAATTCAGAATAGACAGACACCGTTCTGCACTCCAAACCTGTCCCACATTCCCACTGTCTCTTTCCGATCAAATACTTATCAAATCGAGCTTCTACTACTGTGTCAGGAAGAGAATACCTGATAGCATAACACCACACGAGAATTAGAAAAGGAGCAGAATTAGGCCATTCGATCCATCGAGACCGATATGTCGTTCAATAATTTCTTATATGTTCCTCAAACTCATTCTTCTGCCTTTTGCCTTGAATCCTTGATACCCTTATAAATCAAAAACTGATCTATTTGTGTCTTAATGAGACGAGTGTCTATGTGTGTCCATCTGCTTGTTATATGAGCATTTGTTTGCCTATGTCTGTCTGTGTATCAGCCTGTGTATTTCTATCTGTGTTTGTTTCTATTGTGTGTGACTGCATATGTCTTTGTGTGCTTCTGTGTGTGTGTATGCTTGTCTCCTTGTGCATATTATACATGTTAGCATATTGGGATAGTTACCAATATTTCTGTGTAATTCTATGCCTGCATCTCTGTGCTGTGAGGCATTTTTTTTGAGAGTGAGAGAGCTGACGCTGGAACTGCCAGTGGGTTTAAAGTGAGAATTGACCTTCACTAATCATTGCTCCTTACTCGGTTGGTGGGACGTGGATGTTTCAGAATCTCCACAGAAGTCGTCCCAGTCCTCTTCGGCTCATACCAAGGTCCTCCCCACACGGCGTCGGGAGGGGAGAGGGACCAGATATCAGGCACCCCATCACCTGGGTTGGCCCTTTCTGTCCTATTCCAGGCTGTTTTTCCTGGAATGGGAGAAAGGGAGGGAGGGTGTGAGGGTGGGAGTGGGTGGCCCTGCTGTTAGTGCTGGTGCAGGTGGGATGACATGGTGAGGTGTCCTGAGTGAGCCATTCCACAGTGTTGTATCCATGTCGTGTTATTAGTGTGGAGGCTATTGCATAATTGATAGAAAAAGTGAGGGAAGGATGTTGCTGAATTCAATAGTGAGAGTGGTCGTACCTAAGCCTTTTTTTGGAGATACAGCTTGAGCCTTGTTCGGGGGTCGGTGCTATAACAGATATACAGTGAGTGTGAGGGGGCAGACAGAATACAGCGACATTTTTCCGGGCAGAGCGGGGAAGGTTGTTGATGCTTGTACTGTATTGTTGGACATTTATTCACATCATCCTAGCGTCGAGGTGAGCCTCCCCGAATGTCTTGTCCATGTCTATCATTAATACGACACAGACCATGACCCTCAGCTTTCACAGAATCAGTTTAGGTAGAGCTTGCAAACAGCAAGGAGAATCAAGGAGAAGTGTTTTATATATCTAAACCAAGACGGTAGCAGAAAATCTGAATATCATGTGCTCTGGAAATTACACATGCAAGTATTGTGAATACTGCAGTCTTATTGGATGGTCTGAAGTTGTATCTAAACTATGTTAACTAAGTGAGTGCTCATGTTGTGAAAAATAAAATCCATGAGTGTATATGACGTGGTTTGAAGTGTATGTTGTGAACCAAAATAGAGAGCAGGTTATTTCGGAGTTGGTCTTGTGCGTTAAGAAAGACTAATTACGAACCTTACTCTGAAGCAACTTTTGAGGAATAGTGACGTTAATAAGGTGTATTTTACATGGCGTCCGCATACAATATCAAATGTGTGAACATTCTGGTCAAACATCATGGAAGCCTGGAGGGTAGAGGGTCAAGTTAACTCCAGTAAATTGGGAAAATACAATATAACATTCAGTGGGAGACAAGCAATGGTTGTTCGAGTAATAGAGTCCTAGAGCACGGGCACAGGTCCTTCAGCTCAAAGTGGTCCATTCTAAACAAAATGTCCATTCACACCAACCCATTGCCCTGCCATTGCCCTGTATCCTTCTAATCCTTTCCTAACCATGTATTGATCCAAATGCCTTTTAAGTGTTGTTAATGTATCCACCTCAACTACTTCCTCTGGTAGCTCATTCCATATGCATTCCAAGATGTGTGTAAAGATCATTGCTCGTCAGCTTCCATTTTTTTTCATACCCCCTGACCTTAAACTAATGCCCTGTAGTCCGTGATTGCTGTTCAACCCTGGGAAGAAAAGACTGGGTGCATTCATTCTCTCCATGCCTCCTGTGATCTTTTAAGCGTCTATAAGATCCCCCTCAGTCTCATATACTCTAAAGTAAAAATCCGAGCTTGTCCAACCTCTCCCTATAACTCAGATCATTAAGACCTTGGCAACATCCTTGTACATTTCTTCTGCATCTTTTCAGTTTAATAACATCCTTCCTATAGCAAAGTGAACAAAACTGATCATGACACTTTAAATAATGCCTCACCAGCGTCCTGTATAACTGCGAAGTAACTCCTCAACTTCGATACTCAGTGCTCTGACTGATGAAGGCCAGTGTGCCAAAAGCCTTCTTCACTGTCCTGTCTACCTGTGAATCAACTTTCCGAGCACCGCGCACCTGAACTCCAAGGTCCCTCTGCTCCACTACAGTCCTTAAGGCCCAACCATTCACTATGAAACTCCAACCTGGACTCTACTTCCTAAAATGCAAGAACATACACCAATCTGTATTAAATTGCATTTTCCATTTCACAGTCCACTTCCCCAGCTGATCAAGGTACTGCTGAAACTTCTGAAATTCCTTATAACCTTCCTCAATCTCCATGATACTGCCTATTTTAGTGTCGTCATCAAACTTACAAATCATGCCTGTGCATTTTTATCTAGATCATAAATGTATGTAATAGGCAAATTATATAGTAGCCAATCTTCTGAAACCTTATCAAAGGCCTTACTGAAATGCATATAGATAATGTATGTCATTCTGCCCTCATCACTGATCCTCATCACCTTATCAAATCACTGTAACAAGTTTGATAGCCATTATCTCTCATGAACAAAGCCATGTTGACTGCTGCTAATCAAACCCTGTCTTTCAAGTGCATGTATAGAGGAACCACGATTGTCCAATTATCAATTATCCGAAATTTGGATTATCTGAAGGGGACAAGTGGTAAAGTTAACTCAGGAATTATATGATCTCACACTTTGCTATCGGGCGAAACAAAATAAGAGAGAGGGATCAATCGCTGCTCCTTCTCAGCTTTGGAACATTATTTCTCTCTTCCTGTGTTAAATTGTGCAATAATGTCAACCGAACACCAAACTGGGACATGTACGATCTCCATGAACATTCTCTGGAAAAGATTATAATGGGTTATATGCAGGTGCATCATCGCTGTTGTTGTACATAGTACGTTTAATTAGCAAAGCTTATGTCCCAGCTTTATAACTTGATGACATGTTTATTTGCATCCGCATAATTTGGAAATATTGGTCTGTGTCTTCATAATACGTGCGTTCATATCAATACATCTTATTCTTAAATTTATTCTCTATCTTTAGTCTCCTTAACAAGAGAAAACGTATATCCAGCTGATAGACTTTCCAGAACGTCATATATGCCTCAATAAAATTTCTCATCTAAGACCAAAACTGATAATTCCTCAGAACAAAACGCCTTCATTCCAGGAATGAGTAAAGGGAAACAGCTTTGAAAATCTTCTGAAATAATTATATCCTTTTTTTAGGGTAGTGGATCAAAACTGCACATAGTGTTTAGATGTGGTCTCAGCAATGCCCTTTGCCAGAAACAGCATCATTCCACTTAGCCTCTAAATCACTTGCTGCATCTGCAGACTGACTTCACATGATTCATGTACCAGGAACATGAAAACCGCCTATATCACAGAATTCTGCAATCTCTCCCCATTGAAACTGACTACCATTCTTTTAACTTTCCTTCCAAAATAGACAACTCACGGTATGTTATTTATGCTGAAGTCTCGCTCACTAACTTTCCCTGTCTGCAACACAATGCAGACTCACTACCTCCAATTGACGACATATTGAATGACCACCTTGGTTTACGAGCTAATTGGACTCGAAGACATTTAGTCCCCATCCTCCAGATCTTTGATGCAGATTATTGATCATTGCTAACCCCACATTAACTCTAAGGCACTCCATCAGTTACAGTCTTGCAACTTGGAAATGAACATTTATCTCTACTCTATTTTCTGTTCACGACAGCTTCCCTGTTCCTGAGCAGCAGTTCAAGCGGGTTGAATGGCCTCCTCCCGGGCTGTGTAATATACTCAACGAGCTGAATTCCTTCATGATATATTCATGTGTAACTCCTTCGTGGAGAGGGAACAGATATCAGGCACCCCATCACCTGGGTTGGCCCTTTCTGTCCTATTCTAGGCTGTTTTTCCTGGAATGGGACAAAGGGAGGGAGGGTGTGAGGGTGGGAGTGGGTGGCCCTGCTGTTAGTGCTGGTGCAGGAGGGATGACATGGTGAGGTGTCCTGAGTGAGTCACTCCACAGTGTTGTATCCATGCCGTGTTATTAGTGTGGAGGCTATTGCATAATTGATAGAAAAAGTGAGGGAAGGATGTTGCTGAATTCAATAGTGAGAGTGGTCGTGCCTAAGCCTTTTTTTGGAGATACAGCTTGAGCCTTGTTCGGGTGTCGGTGCTATAACAGATATACAGTGAGTGTGAGGGGGCAGACAGAATACAGTGACACTTTTCCGGGCAGAGCGGGGAAGGTTGTTGATGCTTGTACTGTATTGTTGGACATTTATTCAGATCATCCTAGCGTCGAGGTGAGCCTCCCAGAATGTCTTGTCTATGTCTATCATTAATATTAATGCTAATCAAACCCTGTCTTTCAAGTGCATGTATAGAGGAACCACGATTGTCCAATTATCAATTATCCGAAATTTGGATTATCTGAAGGGGACCTCAAGGTCCCGATAGAAACATTGTCTTTCCACCCTGTTTGCGTCTTTTTTTTGTAGGTACAATTATTTTAAAAAAAATTGTCTTAAAATGCTGCCAAGAACAGTCCAGTCCGTCTCCAAAAGACTGACCTCCCGCCTTATCTCTCTCTCTCACCCCACACTTTCCCTGGAGTTCTACACAGGGGTTTACCCTAAAGCTCCCTTCCCCAGATAACTGCGCCAACATTGTCCTGTACACAGCAAATATGGAACTTGTCAAAACGTGCGTGTGTGTGTGTTTTTGTGCGTGTGTGTGTGTGCGCGCTAATTGAAGACTTACCCCACAAAGACAGCAGCAGCAGCAGTCCTGTTGGTGTACAGTCCGGCTGCCCCGGGG
>NW_025209369.1:7496-9976 GCF_004010195.1 Chiloscyllium plagiosum | reverse complement strand
TTCCTCTGTATATCTTTTCTCTCGGAATACTCTCAAATAACTATCTACTACAGATGTTAGCTTTACTGGACTATAGCTCCCAGGTTTATCTTTGTAGCTTTCTTTGAATAAGGGCTCAGTATTCACTATCCTCCAGTCCAACGGGACCTCACCCGTTGGCCAGCGAAGTTGGAAAAGTAACAATCAGGGCTCCCGTAATTTCTTCTCTATCCATCTGCAGCGTTCATGAATAGATCTGGTCAGGATCAGGAGATTTATAGAAGTACTGCAAAGTCTTTCTTGAACTTAAAACACCACAGAGTGAGCAAGTGGCTGAATGATGGTTAGCGTAACAAATTAAATATTATATTAATTATAGGAAGTGCCTTCAGAAGAAAAACAGAAAATGTGGAAACCTGAGAATTCTAAGAAATTGATAATCCAAAAAAGGAGAGCCATGAAGCTGATAAGGAATTGGAAATGCGAACATGCATGCTAACAAACAGGAACACAAAGACTGCATCAATCTACTGTCTATAATTCAAAGGAAACAAAATAAAAGCAATGTCAAATGTGGAAATTTGTTATCGGGAGCGGAGAGTTTATTGTGGAGAACAAGGAAATAGCCAAGAAAATAACCAGTTACTTTGTATCTGTCTTCATGGAGAAAGATCCAGAATATCACCCAGGAAACTAAGTGTCCAGATGGCGCTTATGGAACTAAAGACATACAACCAATTTATATCAGTAACAGGGTAGTACTTGAAAATGTAGCTAGATTGAGCATTGCTAAGTCTGACAAGACAGATTTACTTTGTATCAAAATGTCAGAAACAAGGCACCAGTGGAAGTATTAATTGCACAGTCGATTACTGTGGTTTATTTTCCTGTACATTCTGCAGAGACGGTAAAGCATTGCAGATAAATGGAAGATAGTAAATGTGTTCCAATCCTTTTAGATGAATGGAAGGGATCCAAGCCAATATTTGTGATTCGGAGGAGCTGGTGTTGGATTGGGGTCGACAACGTTAAAAATCACACAATACTAGAATATAGTACAATAGGTTTAATCGGTGGCACAAGCTTCCAAACTGCACAACTACCTGATGAAGTAGCAGCGCTTCGAAAGCGACTACTTGCGAATAAACCTTTTGGACTTAAAGCTGGTTTTGTGTGATTTTTAACCTTATCATTTATGGTTATCATAAATGATGGAGATGCGAATGTGGAGGGGAGAGTGGGCGGTAGTGTGTTAAATCAGTTTATGTTGGACACAAAGATTAGCCGGGTGGTTTGCAGTGAGGAGGAAAGCAGGAAGCTACAGACGGAATGGTCAGAAGTGCAGATCGATGGCAGAAGGAATGTAACGCTGATAAATATGAGTTGATACACTTTGGAAGAAGGAACCAGGCAGGGGAGGACTCAATGAATGGCAGAACACTAGGAAGCTCAGAGGGTGCTTTTCCACACATCCCTGAATGTAACTGGACAGGCTAACAGTCGAGCTAAAAAGGCTTAGAAGTCGTAGGAATGGATAATAAGAGTTATACATGAGTTTGTTTCGGGCAAGATGGCATGCAGTGTGCAGTTCTGGATACCACATTACGAAAGAATGTCATTACACTGAGAGGGGTGGGGTTTGGTGGGGATTCACGAGGATGCTCCCTGGGATGGAGCGTATCAGCTATGGAGAGAATCTGGATAAGCTCGGGTTGTTTAGTTTGGAGGAGAGGAAGCTGAGGGGACGTGATTCAGAAGGATAAGATTACGTGGGGTATGAACAGAGTGGATAGACAGCAGCTGTTCCTTTTAATCATGAACAAGGGAAGAAGTGAAGTGTTTGAGGTTTAGAGATAATTTAAAGATATTTTGTCACCCAGAGGATTTTGGGGTCCGGAAGAGAGAGAATGGTTGTTACGATAACTCCACAACAACTGTAAAGTGTTTGGACGAGTTTTTGCAGTGTCATAACATGCATGGTTCTGGGCCTCATGTCAGAGAGTGGGACTAATGTAGACCGTGCTGTATTTCGGACGGTACAGAGTCTGTATTTCTGTGATTGTAAGATTGTAGATTGCTCATCATTAAACATTTAAGACAGAAATTGATGCTTTTCTGCACAGTATAGCGATGTGATTTATGCGAGTGAACTGTAATAGCTTCTAAAGATATGCCAATGTGAAAGGTCAGATAAAGCAATTGCAGCTTATTACAGTCTGAAACCAGAGAATGGAGAATGGAGAATAGGGAAATGGCAGAACTAATAAGCAACTACTTCATTCAGTCTTCACAGAAGATAACAAAGCAAAAAAAAATAATCTTCCCAGCAATACCCTGAAACTTTAGTATGGTGAGAAAAAGAGAATAGAATGAAATTAGCAACTAAACAGTTCTAGAGAAAGTATTGGAACTGAACATAATGGGCATAGACAATGTCAACATAGATTTATGAAAGGGGAATCATATTTGAAAAAGTGAATTTTTGCAAAATTATGGAGAAG
>NW_025209369.1:0-6422 GCF_004010195.1 Chiloscyllium plagiosum | reverse complement strand
AGAGTTTGGGGCGACTGGGCCTGTATTCCATGGGGTTTAGGAAATTTAGTTGTTATCTCAGTGAAATATCTAAAATTCTGACAGGTTGAGGCAGATTGGAAGCAGGGATGATAATTCCCCTGACTGGGATGTCCAAAAACACGGGTCCACAACATTAAGTACAGATAGGCCACTCTGCATTGAGATGAGAATAAATATCTTCACTCAGAGACTGGTGAACCTGGTGAGTTCTCTCCGACATAGGGCTGTGGAAGCCAAGGCACTGAATATAAATGAAAGGGATAGACAGAGAGCAGTAGTATCGTGTGAAGATAGAGGATCAGATATCATTCCAGGTTTTTCCTCCAATAACACAGTAGTTGTATTCCTGTGGAACACCGTGTTGCAGAAAATCATGCAATATTAATAATGCGGCCTATGCAAAAAAGTGGGAAAGGGGCAAACCACCCCCCCAAACAAAATCTGTAAAATCCAAAAATTTAAGTTCATCTAACACACACGAAAATAGTCTAAGAAAATCTTTAGATCATATATTGTAATGAGACAATGATGTAAATGTAACACTTTCACACTAAAGTCACTGACTACAGCACTGTACTTTTCACCAAGATCTTCACCAGAAAGCGCGCGAGCCGACTGACCACATGATGCTGACATGGAATTCCGGTTTGAAATAAAGGTCATTCTAAATATAGACAACAATTCCTAGTTTCAGTCTCGGTTTCAAGGCTTGCATAGCAGATTGCATTCCTGCTTTAGTGAACACACTGAGTGTGCATTTTACAGATAGAGGATCCTGAGGCTGGGTTTTGCTGTTCAGCTGGTTCCGGGGATGGAATTGCGTTACAGTGAATAGGATCTCGCTTTATAAAGAAGATGCACAATTCACAAATTGTGTTGCATACTAGTTGTGTTTAATAAACATGCGCTATTGGCGAACTGCCTGCAGATTGAAGGGAGGATCAAAATTGATGGACCAAAGCAACTACAGCAGTTTCCATTTTATACATCCCGACGTTTAAACATGTTAAGTGATATGAACACTGTACGTGGCAAATCGCACTGAGGAGATTTCCTCCACTATCTAGAATGGGGGACGCTCAATGTGTTGAATGACCTCCTCCTTTCCCGATATTTTTGTGCAGTCTGTGGGATAGCTCTGCAAATGTTGTCACAAGCTCTCCGACGTTCGGAAAGAGGTCTCTGCGGGGACGTCAGGACTGTGTTTCCCATTCCCATTTCCAACAACAAGGCTGGGACCGGGTGCTCTGTCCCGGTTTATCCTTTAAGAACGATGAGCAGTTAGATACAATTGAGTGACTTGTTTGGAAGTTTCAGAGACCATTGAAGAGTTTACCACATGTCTGTGTGCCTGGGGTCACTTTTAGGCAGACCAGGAAAGCACGGGAGACTCACTTCCTGAAAGTACACTGGGGAAGGAAATTCTGTTTACAATTGACTTTGGCTTCAAGGTCACTATTCCTGACACCAGATTTTAGATCTCGATATTGTATTAATTGATTTTAACTTCCACCAGCTGCCAGACCATTAGCCTGGTCTGCATTAGAAATCCAGTGATATTTCCATAAGAGCACCATCTCCACATTGGGACCTATCAGAAGCCACGCTGAGCTGGTTATTCCTGTGCTGCTTGGCAACTCTGTCAAAAAGTACAGCCACTAATGTGACCATAGTGATCGGACTGAGGGGGTGGTAATTGGACAGATTTTAGTTATTCCCTCCTAGGGGATTGGGCAGAGTTGAGTAATTTTCCGCCTTGCCAGGAAGATGTCAGAGTTGGAGCTGGAATGAAACAGCTTCTCCAGGGACACGACTTGTTGTAAAGCACAAGTTTTCAGTCCTATTGCAGGAATGGTGTCAGGGCCCGTTGCCTTTGTCGTATCTATTGTGTTCAGCTGTTTCTTCATGTCACGCGCAGAAAATCGAATTGTTTAATGACTGCCATCTGTGATTCTGAGGGCATCTGGGTGATGGTGAGATGGATCACCCACTCAAAAATCCTGGCTAATGGTGAAGATATTATATCCTTATCTTTTACACTGATGTAAAGAGCTGTTCCATTATTTAGGATGGAGATACTTGTGGAGTCCTCTCCTACAGTGAGTTGTTAAATAGTCCATTAACATTTATAATTGTATGTGGCAGGAGAGCAAAGCTTAGATCTGATCTGTTGGTATTGAGATAATTTTGTCCTCTCTATCAGATGTTAGTCCTGCTATTTGGAATGTAACCGGTCAAGTACCATAGCTTTGAAGGTTTGTCATCAGGTTTAGGTATTCATGGTTCTGACTCTGGTATGTTTACCCACGCTCCTTACTGAACCATGGATCAGTTTGATGGTAATGGTAGATTGAGAGATTATCCCAGGGAAAAGAGTTACAGATTGTGATTGAACACAGTTCTGCTGCTGCTGTGATCTACATCATCACATGAATGCCCAGTTTGAGCTGCAATATCTGTAATTCAATTCTAGTGACTGTCTCCCAATTCACACGGATACGCATTCACTCATCAGCACTCTACTCCGTGATCTAACCTGGTTTCTGATGTGGTGGAAATTCCATTTTCACATTCTTATTCTGTTAGGATCTCTTCATGGTGTCACGCCTCCAATTTGTTCCATTATTTAAATTCTTTAACATATTCATCTCAATCTTTTCCATTCCCATAATGACATCTTGTATATTTAAAATGAATGTGTTTCCCTCTGTTTCCCTCCCTGACCGTGATGAAGAGCTCTGCAGTGCCCATGATGCAGCCTTATGCACCTTCAGAGCCAATGAATCTGTGAACCTGGTGTTATTGTTCACTTCCATGGTACACAGCGCTCCGTGTTGGACAGACCTTTTGAGTATCTGTGACAGACATCTGTGGAACTAGTTCAAAAGCAGACATAGCTGAATAAACTAAGCAGGTCTGGCAGCATATTATGGAATGAAAGCAGAGTTCATCTTTCCGGTCCAGTTTCTCCAGAAATATTTGTGTTCTTATTTCCAGTACCCATAATTATTTGTTTATTTGAAAATTTGTGCTGTGCCTATTCAACCCTGGAGAATCTGCAGAGACAGAGAAACCGAGTTAGCGTTTCAAGTCCAGTGTGAAACTTCTGCAGAACGTAAAAGAATTTGAAAATGGGATTTTTAATCCCTGGCAGAGGTGGGGGAGCGAGTGATGCATAATAGAGAGTGTGGCAAAAGATAATTGGGCTTTTAACAGTGGTGAACGAGAAGGTGATGGGAAAGATGTGAATGGGGGAAAGGGGTTCTCTCTATTGAGTGCAAGATAAAGAAGACACAACCACACAAGGTCATTGCGACACGAGGACAGAGAATGTATGAAAATGGAGAACAGTCATAGTGAAGTCAGGCTGTGAAGTTATCGAATTGAATATTAACTCCTACAGACTGTAACGTACCAAAGTGTAAAATGAGGTGTTATTCGAGCTTGGGTTGTGCTTTACTGGAACATTGCAACAGCTCAGCACCGAAATGTTAGCATGAGAGCCAGGGAGGTTATTGAAATGGGAAGCAATGAGAGGGTCGGGGTTATTCCTACAGACAGAGTGGAAGGGTTCCTCAAAGCAGTCTCTGTTTTGTCTCCCCGGTGTGAAGGATACTGCACTGTGAGCAACAATGACAGGATGTTTTAGATTAGATTAGATTCAGCCCAACAAGTCCATACTGATCCTTTGAAGAATAACCCACCCAGACCCATTTTGCTCCAATGGATCTAACACTATGGGCAATTTAGCGTGGCCAATTCACCTGCCGTGCACATCTTTGGACTGTGGGAGGAAAACGGAGCACCCGGAGGAAACCCTCGCAGACACAGGGAGAACGTGCAAACTCCACACAGTCGCCCGAGGCTCTAAATGAATCCAGGTACCTGGTGCTCTGAGGCAGCAGTGCGAACCACTGAGCCACCGTGCCGGCCTCCAAATGTGTGGAGACTGATTTGAAACAGTACAAGTGAATGAGAGTGCAGTGGGGGCGGCAATGTGGGAGATAGGTCAGTCACTGCATAAGGCCCTGTCCACTGTAGTTAGGGGATTCCTGGTTTGAAGGAAAAGCGCTCACGTCAGAGGCAGCTCACTGGAATGTGGCATCATCAAAGAGAATCGTCAGAGACGGAGAAACTGGGAGAAAGGAGTCACCCTCCGCTGATCATGTGTTCAGCCACATGCCGAAGTTCCCTCTGAATGATTGAAAAGAACCAGACATTAAATGGAGGAGTTCTGACTCACATCTGGTCAGAAGCGGAATGTGGATAGAAACCCAGAGGAAGGTCAGTGGGTATGCATGGGCAGATGTACAAGTAGAGATCCCATAATGCTCAGCAATTATTTGTTTCTGCTCAAAAAGAAGGACTTGATGAGGAGATGAACCACCCATGGTTGACTAAAGGTCTCAGCGATACTATTCAATCACAAATTGATGAGCATTGATATCGGGCCAGATTTAGGATGTTTATTTCAGGGACTACTGGCAAATGCTAGGCATCAATTTCAGCTGTGCTTCCTGAATTATCCCAGAAACCCCTGCCATTGCTGTTCCATCCTCTTCCCAGCTCGTCTCCGCTTCCTGATTCCAGGTTCTCCCTCTCCAATTACAAAGCATATTCTCTCACATTATTGTCCCTACCCACATCACCTTAAGCTCTTTGATCCAGTCTACCTTCCCTGCACTAGCATCAAGCTGCATTTTGTGCTGCCACTTTTCCTCTGGTCTCAGTGTGGCTCGGCTTCTCCATTCACGCTGTTTTACAACTTCCACTCACATCTCATTCTGGAAAGTTTCCTTCTTGGAGTAAACCTTATTGAAAACACCTCTCCCCCTTTGCCCTGAATTCACATAGTGATCAAAATTTCAAAAAGTATACTCAGTCTACATTTCACTCTGCTAAACGTAACTGCATTCTTACCGTGTGGTATAAGAACATTATTACAAAGATCTTCATTATAGAGATCTAGCCAGAGATACGTTTTCACTGCAGAGATCATCACCCCCTTTAGACAAAGGAATTCAGGTGTTTGATGCCTTTTTGGTAAGAGTTTCCTGCTGCCTTGGTATTGTAACATGGAGAAAAACAAATCATTTTGGCACTAGTAAGAGTTTCCTGCTGCCTTGTTACTATAACATGGAGAAAGACAAATCATAGTGTGAGGTTTGGGCTGAGTGTTGTTTACCTGTCATTTTTCACATTGTTTCAAATCTTCAGTGGCCTGTCATTTTTAATCTGTATAGGTTAGATGGATTTTTGAAGTTGGCTCTGTGGGTCGGCACATCAACGACGGCAGAAGGGCCTATACTGTACTGTTATGTTCTAGGTAATATTGATGAAAAGGAGGTCATCTGGAAAGTAATTGTACAGGAATATGCATAGAAACTAGAAGCTGATGTGGGCTATTTGGCCCCTCGCGTTCTGACATTCAACAAGATCATGACTGACTCCTTTCCGATTTGTATCCAACATTCTCCTCTACCCTCAAAAATGCTTAATCCCCTTCTGAACGGGAATATGAATACATGCACCCTCACCCTTAAATTTATGCAAATAATCCATCTCCATTACATTTTTATGGTTTGACAAACGTAATGAGGAGGTCAGATGAACAAGATGAAGCAAATGTCGGAGATGAGGAATTGCGAAATCGTCCAATAGAAGAAAGAAAATAAGATGAGCAATGACAGAGTTACATAAAGCAATGCAATCTGCTGCGTGCACTTCTGCTTTATTTGCAAAACGTTTTATGCAGGTACAATAAGTAACGAGGAAACGTCACAGAATTGTATCAGTTATTGTGAACAACATTGAATATAAATGTAGATGTTAATGTTTCAGTTGTATCAGGCACTGCGTGTTGGCAAGTTCAGTTGCCGAGATAGCTGGTCTATCAAACAGAACGATACTAATAGCATGGGTTTAATTCCTGCTCTCACTTGATAGTTTAATAGAGTATAACATGTCTGCAGAGTGGATCCGCTGAAAGAGAAGCATCTAGGAATTATTTTTGGGATAATGAGCTTTAACCAGTGCAGTGCCACAGGGATCAGTGCTGGGGCCGGAATTATTAACCGCACAATGAGTTGGGTGATAGAAATGAAAGTACTACCTCCATATTTGTGAGTAACACAAACAGAAGTGGGGAAGGCAAGTGGTGTGGATGATGCAAGGGGTTTATCATGAGATAGAAAAAAATAAGGTGAGTGCACAAAAAGTTGGCATCTGACATATAGCGTTGGAAAGCTTGTACTGATTAACTTGTCAGGTAAAATAGAAGAGTGAATCTAATTTACAAGAGAAAAGACGCAGAAATTTCAGGCCCTCGGCTTGACAGTTAAAAAGTTGGCATGCAATTAAGCAATTAAAGGAAATTCGAATGCACTATTAGCAATTATTTC
>NW_025209368.1:14388-16451 GCF_004010195.1 Chiloscyllium plagiosum | reverse complement strand
GTAAGTGAAGGCAGCTTTGGTATGCAAGGGCAAGGTGTGGCAGTGCATATTTGGCGGGCCAAAGGGCCTGTTCCTGTGCTGTATAGTTCTTTGTTCTTATGTTCACAATTATGTGAAAGTAGAGTTGCAGGTAGATTGGATAGTGAAGAAGGTCTTTGGTATGCTTGACTTTATTGGTGAGTGTATTGAGTTTAGGAGTTGGGGGGGGGGTGTCATGCGGGCATTGGTTTGGCCACATGTGGAATACTGCGTGCAATTTCGGTTTCCCTGTTACAGGAAGGATGTTGTAAAATGTGAAAGGGTTCATAAAAGTTTTACAAGGATGTTCCCAGCGTTGGAGAGTTTCAGCTAAAGGGAGAGGCTGGATAGGCTGGGGCTGTATTCCCTGGAGCGTCAGAGACTGCAGGGTGACTTTATAGAGGTTTATAAGTTCATGTGGGGCATGGGTAGGATAAATACACAAGGTCTTTTCCCTGGGGCGGGGGTGTCCAGAAGCAGACAATACAGGTTTAGGATGAGAGGGGAAAGATATAAAGGAGATATAAAGGGGCAACGCAGAGGGTGGTGCGTGTGTGGAATGAACTGCAGAGGAATTGGTGGAGGCTGGTACAATTGCAGCATTTAAAAGGCATTAGGATGGATACATAAATTTGAAGGTTTTAGAGGGATATGGGCCAAATGCTGGCAAACAGACTAGATTAGGCTAGGATATCAGGTTGTCAAGTTGGACCAAAGGGTCTTCTTCCGTGCTGTCCATTTCTGTCTCTGTGACTCTGTGACATGACAGGTCAGTTGAAAAGGACGCTGACTTTTTTTTGACATTTACACAGAATATTTAGCCCTGGAACTGGGCTTTTGCTCAGATCAATTCAATCACAGTAGTTTCTTGTGACTGAGGGGTGTCTTTGCAAGTGGGATGACAAAGCAAATCCTTTCCTATCTTCCTGACTGGTGAACAGTCTCTCCCCCGTGTGAACTCATCGGAGTACACTGAGGTGGGAAGGACACTTGAACCCAGCCACCCTGTGAGAGCGTCTGAATGGTCTCTCGTGTGCGAACACTTGGATGGGAAATCACATGCCCACTACTTTCAAAGCATTTCAGTGTGTGGATAGTTAATAGGTCAGCGCAAAATCGCTGATGTGTCAGATAACACATTCTGAGCAGGTGAATTGTATCCAACGACGCTACAGACAACACCCTGTCCCACCACAGGCCACACTCACACTGCCACAGGCCCCGCCCAAAGCCCTGACACCGCACCCACCCCGCCACTCCCTTGTGTGAATACAATGGGATGAGATGGTTGCCTGAACCCAGGTCTGCAGTGAGAACATCTGAGTCGCCTTTCTTCAGTGTGTACACATTGATGGTGCGTCAGTTTCCGAGCATTTGTACTGCATTTCCCACAATTTGGATATTTAAAAGCAAACTCTCCAGTGTGAACGTGGTCATGTATCAACAGTTGGGATGATTGAGCTGTCCCTTCCCACAGTAAGGGACAGCTCAATGGCACACTGCTTAGCAACGCTGGTTCACAGCTCTTGGGACCTCAGTTCAATTCCAGGCTTGGGTGATGATATAGAAAGTGGGGAAGTGGATGGTGACATCTAGAAAAATGTCCATATTACAGAGGAGGACGTGCTCAATGCCCTGACATGCATACAAGTGGATACATCCACAGGATCAAATGAGGTGTCCCCTGGAACTTTGTGGGAAGGTAGGGAAGTGATTGCTGGGCCTTTTGCTGAGATACTTGCAACATCAATAGTCACAGGTGAGGTGCCAGAAGACTGGAGGTTTGCTAAAGCGATGCCACTGTTTAAGAAGGGTGGTAAGGTCAAGCCAGGGCACAATAGACTAGTGAGCCTGACGTTGGTGGTGGGCAAGTTGTTGGAGGGAATCCTGAGGGACAGGGTATGCATATATTTGGAAGGGCAAGGACTAATTCAGAATAGTCAACATGGCTTTGTGCGTGGGAAATCAGATCTCACGAACTTGATTGAGTGTTTTCAAGAAGTAACAAAAAGGATTGCTAAGGGCAGAGTGGTGGACGTGATCTA
>NW_025209368.1:8538-13983 GCF_004010195.1 Chiloscyllium plagiosum | reverse complement strand
GATTTGAGCTATAAGGAGAGGTTGAACAGGCTGGGGCTGTTATCCCTGGAGCATTGGAGGCTGAGGTGTGACCTCAGAGGTTTAGACGTTCATGAGGGGCATGGATGTGGTAAATAGACAAAATTTTTCTCTGGGGTGGGGGAGTCCAAAACTAGACGGCACAGGTTCAGGGGAAGCTTTTTATGCAGACGGTGATTAGTGTATGGAATGAGCTGCCCGAGGAAGTGGTGGAGGCTGGTACAATTGCAGCGTTTAAAGGGCATCTGGATGGGTATATGAATAAGAAGTGTTTAGAGGGATATGGGCCAAGTGCTGCTAAATGGGACTAGATTAGGTTAAGATAGCTGGTCGGCATGGATGAGTTGGGCCGAAGGGTCTGTTTCCATGCTGTACAACTCACCGACTCTGTGACTGTGTGGAGTATATATGTTCGTACTGTGTCTGCATGGGTTTCTCCACGTGGTCCGGTCTTCCCCCACAGTTCAAAGATGTGCAGGTTAGGTCGATTGGCCACGCTCAAGTACAGGGTTATGGAGATAGGGTAGGGAACTGGGTCTGGGTGTGACGATCATTGGAAGTTTGGTGGAGACTCGATGGGCTGAGCGGCCTTTGTCTGCTCTGTAGGTTTTCTGTGAGTTAACTTGGAGCTGGTGAATTCTCTCTCCCTGATGTGACTGCATTGACATGTTTCCAGTTCAAATGTTGATCTTTTTTTAGATTACATTACAGTGTAGAAACAGGCCCTTCGGCCCAACAAGTCCACACCGACCCGCCGAAGCGAAACCCACCCATACCCCTACATTTACCCCTTACCTAACACTACGGGCAATTTAGCATGGCCAATTCACCTGACCCTGCACATCTTTTGGACTGTGGGAGGAAACCGGAGCACCCGGAGGAAACCCACGCAGACACGGGGAGAACGTGCAAACTCCACACAGTCAGTCGCCTGAGGCGGGAATTGAACCCGGGTCTCAGGCGCTGTGAGGCAGCAGTGCTAATGCATTGACATGTTTCCAGTTCAAATTGTGATCTGTATCCCATCACATTATTCTCACATTTCCCACAGTTGGTCCACAGTGTTAATCTGTTGTTTGACAGGTCACATAATCAGCTAAAACGTTGTTCATCTCGAGAATGTGTGTCTGGTCTCTCAACACTAAACCGTGCTCTTCCCTTCCATGTTCAACACCCGATGGTATTCAGGTTACAACAATAAATTGGGCGGTTCTCTCAGATTCTGACGTAAACTTTGCTTTCAATTTCCTGATTACAAATCCTCCCCTCTGATAGACTGTAAATTATTTGAAACTTTATAATAACAGGGGAGGTGATGCCATTGTGGTATTATCACGAGATTATTAATCCAGAGACCCAGGTGATGTTCTGGGGATTTGGATTTAAATCCTGCTATGACGTAGGTGGAATCTATTTTCATTAAAAACCTGCGATAAAGCGTCTAATGGTCATGAAATCATTGCTGCTTGTCAGAGAACCCCATCTGGTTAACAAAAGTCCTTTTGTGGAGGAAATCTGCCATCCTCCGCTGGGCTGTGCTCTGTATGAATCCAGACCGGTCCTCTGGGGAAATTCGGAAGGGACATCAAATCCTCACATCCTCAGCGGGGTCCCCCTACCATGAATGTATTAAAAAGAAGTGTGAGAGAGAATTTACAAAAAAACACCTAGACAAGTTGTGAAACTGCGCTGAATGAACCAGATAATTAGTGGGATCGGAACTAAGATAAAGCAACCGCAGGAGCTGCTGATTGTCATTAAAATAGAGCCAAACTGATTGACCAATGTCTTTTAGTGAAGCGATCCTTCCCCATGGTCTGGGCCTATACACGACGCTGTGCTCTTTGGGAGCATACTGAGAGATGAAGGGGTTTGTAGATCTGGACAGATGATGCTATTTCATCACCACTGGGTGTATAATCTATAGGTCCTGACCTAACAGCATTGTGGGACCACTTTCACCACACACGCTGCAGCTAGTCAAAGGTTAAACACCATGTTCCCCACAAACACCTGGGGAATGGGAACATCTGCTGGTCTTGGCAGTGAATCCCAAATTCCAAGAATTCAGATTTACAAATATGAATGCAAAAACAGTTTCAGAGCATCTATATTATTGCTGAAAAATGTTGCTATGCATTTTATGGACAATGTCTATTCAGCGAACTGATCTTCCCTGGAACCTACCTGCTCACTGATTTACGCTAGAATCCATCTACTCAGCATGATCTTCCTTATGATTCACCTTCTCAACCGGATCTTACCGAAAATCCACCTGCATGGATGGGTATTTAATCTAGGTTAGAAGTTCGGCACAACATCGTGGGCCGAAGGGCCTGTTCTGTGCTGTATTGTTCTATGTTCTATGTTCTATGTTCTATCTGCTTATATTTTCAGAGAGCATGTCTTCAGTTTAGGAGGACAGACTAAAAGAATGGTCGGACTGTAAGAATTGGAGATGGAGGGGAATCCTTTATTGAGCAAACTGAATTGTTAACATTGAGCGTGGAATGGTCTATAATTCGGGAAATTGCACTCAGATCATATGGCTTTTTATGTGTTTTTCAGCGCCTGGTTAATACGTCTGTACACCTTTAAAATTGCAGTTCCTATTAATCTTCCACAGATATTCCAGCTCCAAATAGATATTTGTTTATTGGAAACAATATAATACTTCAATTTGTGGATAACAATCAAAGGAAAGTTTAACTCCAAACAAAAGTTTGAGATGAGTCCTGTGCTATATTTCTGCTTGCATTTTCCTGATCTGCTCTCGACCCTAGTGAGAATTGTGATGCAGTCCATGGGTGAACACAGTCTCTTCAGAACGTTCCCTGGTCTACATGGCAGAGAGAGAACTCCTGCAGAGCATCTATATTATTGCTGAAAAATGTTGCTTTGCATTTTCTATATTATTGCTGAAAAATGTTGCTTTGCATTTTATGGACAATGTCTATTCAGCAAACTGATCTTCCCTGGAACCTACCTGCTCACTGATTTTCGCTAGAATCCATCTACTCAGCATGATCTTCCTTACGATTCACCTTCTCAACCGGATCTTACCGAAAATCCACCTGCTCCGCCTGAACTTCACTAGGATCTACCTGCTCAATCTGATCTTCCCTAGAATCGACTTTCTCAACTGACCTTCCCTGGAATCTATATGCTCCACCTGATCTTTCCTAGAACCTGATCATTTCTAGAATCTAGCTGCTTAACATGATCTTCCCAAGTGCGTACCAGCTCAATCTGATCTTTCTGAAATTCTAACTGCTGAAGTTGATACAAGGAGATGACAGTTGATTTCCTCTTGCAGAAAGCTCCCATAGACACAATGAACTCAGTAGACTCGCTCTGTATGGTAATTATTCAATGATTCAGTGACTTGGAGTAAATGAGGCAGCAGTGGAGACCAGGGTCAACTTCTGCCACCAATGTTCACACTGATACATCAGGCTCTGATTTGCTCTGTCTGTGTTAGAGTCAGATCTGGGAGCAACGTCTGTACTCAAGTAATAGTAAAATTCTGCAGCTGCTGAACATCTGTCATCTCAAAGGAAGTGCTGGATATTCTCAGAAGGTTGGGCAGTGTGTACGGAGAAAACCAAACAAACACAGTTCATGTTTCAGATGGGAATATGAACACTGCGCAATTTTATCATCACTATAAGCTCAGAAACATAAGAGAAATGCACTGTAGTGCAGGGAAAAAAAGTTGTGATTGGAGAGAAACTGAGCAAGACAAAAATTGTAAATTAGCAGCACATGAGAAGTGGGGGAAACTCAGTTAAACACAGTTGGCATAAGCAGAAGTTAAATTCCTAACTTAACTAAAATCCACTCATTATTAAACACAGTGGAAGGGGGACAATGGCAATGTGGTGATCAGGAACTGTAGAGGTGAGGCAGAGCAATGGATGAACGTACAGTCAGATCAACAGTAAGGAGCCATCACAGCCACAGAGACATGGAACATTACACATGGAACAGAGCACCGGACAAAAAGAAAAACATTGTGAATGAAAGCTCAAAACGCAATGAAAGAATTTCACTTTTTTGAAAAAAATCTGCTAAGTTTCATGTGGACTCTGCAACCGGAAAGCTATCCGAACTCTGGTGTCTGAGAAAACCCTTAAATCTGAGGGAATGCCCAGGATGGGGTGATGTCATCGTGTCATTGTCACTGTGTGATGACGTCACCCAGAGGGACACAGAGGTCTCTGCAAACTAGAGACCCCCACACAGTGGGAAAGATGGCATGGTTCCTGACAGTGGGCCCAGGAGATTTACCAGGATAGTTTTGAGAATGATAAATTTCAGTGAAGTTAGGTTGTAGAAATCGGCATTGTGGGGAGATTTGACAGAGTGGGAGCACTAATTTATGATTGGTTAACGAAAGGTAAATAAAGTGAAGCTGCTTCCATTATTTGACCGTTAAAGGATTAGAGGAGATTTATATCAGTTTGGGGATGTTGCACAGGGAGAACGTGAGGAAGAAATTTTATGCAATGAATATTAATGACCTTGGACTCAATGCTGACCAAAAACGTGAATAATGCTGAGATCCTGATACACTGATGGATATCATGCGTAAATAAAAATAGGTCTGATCAATGATTGAATTTGAATTGAATCAATAATAGCATTGATCTGACAGAATTAATGTGAAATATCTCCCAATGGACTGAAACCAAACGATTCCAGGAGAGAGAGCACATCATCTTTCCACAGATTACTGGTTGGTTCTAGAGAAATCTTCAGCTGATTCTGGAAAACTTTCCATAGACTGACGTTGTGAGACTTTGCCGATGTATAAAGGTCCAACTCTCGGAAGGACATTGCTGGAAATACTCAACAGATCAGGCAGGTGGTAATACACACAGTGAACATTTTAGCTCAACGAAATTTCATCAACATTTTTTGAAGTGGGATAAGTAGGCAGTGAATAGAAAAAGTAATTGATCAGGAGCAATTGTATAAGAGTGCAAACTAGATTCTAAATCAAAAAGAAACGTAAAATATTGTGGATTCTGCAGGAAGTGGTGTAGCATCTGGAGAGATACATTTAGTCACTGAGGGTCAGCTGACTTGAATGATAAATCTGCTTATCTATTCAGAGAGCATATCTTCAGTTTAGGAGGACAGACTAAAACAATGGGCCGACTATAAGAATTGGAGATGGAGGGGAATCCTTTATTGAGCAAACTGAATTGTTAACATTGAGCGTGGAATGGTCTATAATTCGGGAAATTGCATTCAGATCATATGGCTTTTTATGTGTTTTTCAGCGCCTGGTGAATACGTCTGTACACCTTTAAAATTGCAGTTCCTATTACTCTTCCACAGATATTCGAGCTCCAAATACATATTTGTTTATTGGAAACAATATAATATTTCAATTTGTGGATAACAATCAAAGGAAAGTTT
>NW_025209368.1:0-8234 GCF_004010195.1 Chiloscyllium plagiosum | reverse complement strand
CCTGTGCTATATTTCTGCTTGCATTTTCCTGACCTGCTCTCGAACTTAGTGAGAATTGTGATGCTGTCCATGGGGAAACACAGTCTCTTCAGAACGTTCCCTGGTCTCCATGGCAGTGAGAGAACTCCTGACCAATACAAAAATCATGACACTGTCTGATTTCTAGTCTATGTTTTCGATAAGGTTGCTGTCCACCATTCCTGCAAATGCATTCACCTCTGTCTTCATTTATTTAGTAACTGTTCGTTCCAGCTGGCTGATGGTCACTTGCTCCATATCCCTCTATTCCTTGCACATCCATCTGCTTCTGGGGCTAAAAGCCCCTGAAACACCCCTATCATATGTGCCTTCATTACCATTACTGACATTACGTTCCAGACACCTACCACTCTCTGTGGAATAAAAATCTTGCCCCACATCTGGTTTGAACTTTCCCACTTTCACCTTCAATGTATGTTCCATAGTTCAAGACATTTCAATTCTGGGAAAGAGATTCTGACTGTCAACTCTATTGATGCATCTCATAATTTTACAGACTTCTACGGAGTCTCCACTCAGACTCCGCTGATCCAAGGAAAACAGTCTGAGTTTTTTCTAGAGTCTCCTCATAGCTCACACTCTCTAATACAAGCAGCATCTTGGGAAACGACTTCCGCACCCTCCACATCCTCTCTATAATGTAGCGACCGGAATTAAATGCAACACTTTAGGGGAAACCAAACGAAAGTCTCACAAAGCTGCAACATGACATCTTAACTCTCCTTTCTTCCTTGCACTGTGCGTCAGGTCCCACACAGCGTCTGTACTTTCCCACACAGCACCTACATTTATAAACTTCACTTCATAACATTACCCATCCCCAAGCCCAAGGCCTGTAGATTTCCATAACAACATCACGCTGCACTATCCCCACTTCAAAACTAGGACAGTGATGGTAACTCGCACTTCCACAGTAACCCACGTCCTTGTCTCCCTTTAACTCTAATATCGTGACTTTCCCGCCCCTTCCACAAATCCTGTCCACTCTGCTCCAAGAGGCAGTGCCCAGAACTGACTTCCCCCAACTTCACTGCTACTGCAGGGACCCCCAAAACCCTCCTTGAGAACTTAATCGATCTGATTCCCAAAAACAGGAACGGACGGAGTCAACCTGAATTGGTGAACGGGAATTCCGGATCGAAAAATCTACCGGATCATTTCGGGGATGTTATGAGTAGTTTGTGTGGCCACCTCTCTGGACTGTAGTGAAACAGATTCCTTGATCCTGATTGTCCCAAACAATGTCAAAGTCACTGGACATACTGTGCCAGAATCTCCTGAATGAATCCTGTCTCTCCTACCCTGACTGAGAACTGGTTCCCTGAGGCTTTGAGACGTGACCATTTGGATAAAGCACATGCAGTGTGTTTGCTGCTTTAGCTGATGCTCCAAGTGCCTGACAGTCCAGCCCCTTGACTGATCACCGTTAACAACATCAATAAGCTGCCTGGCTTACGTCTGCGATAAATAAGCAGGCACTGTGAAACTGTGAAATATTAGGTTCTGGTTGAGGCATCAAAGTTCAAAAAAGCCAAGGAAAGGCAGAGATGTTGTGCCAATCCCTGATTAGGACATGTCTCAGGCGCTGGAAAGTTTGTTAGTGTTCTTAGAGTAATAATATACTTTGTGGACAAGTAATTCTACATTTTGATGCAGTGCTTTTATTTAACTCTGGCTCATTTCGCCAGCTCCACGAGTATCTATTGGACTGGTTAATGTGAGAATCGGCTGTCGGAATAATATGCCTCTGACTTGGTCATTTGTGATACCACACACAATTGTGTCCCACATCAGTGAATATGTAAACTGATTCAACTCACAAGCCTTTGAACTGAGAAAATAAAGCCGTCACAAACACATCTATTGATTCTGGTTGTTCTGGCACTCTAATGAAAAACATTCTTAAAGATTTACAAGAATGTTGCCAGGGTTGGAAGGTTTCAGCTGCAGGGAGAGGTGTTTTCCCTGGAGCGTCAGAGACTGAGGGTTGACCGTATAGAGATTTATAAAATCATGAGGGGCATGGATAGGGTAAATTGACAAGGTCTTGTCCCTACGGTGGGTGGTCCAGAACGAGAAGGCATAGGTTTAGGATGAGAGGGGAACAATTTAAAAGGAATCTTATGGGCAATGTTTTCATGCAGAAGATGATGTATGTGTGGAACGAGCTACCAGAGGAAGTGGTGGAGGCTGGTAAAATTACAACATTTAAAAGGCAACTGGATGAGTATATGAACAGGAAGGGTTTAGAGGGATATGGGCCACGTACTGGCAAATGGGACTAGATTAGAATAGAACATCTGGTCAGCATGGACGGGTTGTGCTGTACATCACTATGAATCTATGTGCTTTAAAAACATCAGATCTTTTCCTGCTTCACAGTGTTCAAAACCTTTCGTTCAATACATCCGAGTCACCCTCATCATCATGATCAAAATCCAAACTGTTGAATACTGCAACAGCTTCATCTTCTCCATTTTGTTTTCTAAAATGCCGTTTGACATTAGGTAGAGCTAGTGGGGAACTGTGTTTTACTTCTGCTGTTCGGAGTTGGGAGTTGGTGGGAAGGGGTGACGTGCATCAGGGATAAAGTGATGACATTGAGAGTGAAGGCTGAACATGCAGAAAGTGACAGGTGAATTGTAACATAGAACGAGTTGATTTGCAAGAAAGCGAGTCTAACTTGACCAAAAGGTTGTTTTTACGCTTTCTTACACACAGACTCGGTAGACGAGAAATAAAGCAAACACGCACAACAGTGAACAGATAAAACTGCTTTTCGGATTCTTTAATGAGGGTGCACTATTCCCAGAAGGACTGCAATACCAGGACGATGCGCAAAAGTCAGATTAATATTCAGTCCTTAACTCAGATATGCAGTATATCACATATTAAAACTGACAAGAACAGAACTACACGTGATCTTAGCAAAAAGGCTGAGAAGCGATACTGGTGTTATCATCAAGATTAGAGTGGTGCTGGAAAATCACAGCAGGTCAGACGGCATCTGAGGAGCAGGGAAATCGACGTTTCTGGCAAAAGCCCTTCATCAGGAGGGGGAGTGGGCTTGTATAGAAGGTAGCTAAGAATGCAATAGGTGAATGGGGGTGGGGATGAAGGTGATAGGTCGGAGAGGAGGTTGGAGCAGATAAGTGGGAAGGAATATTGGCAGATAGGTGAGGTCATGAGGATGGTGCTGAGTTGGAAGTTTGGAACTGGGGTAAGGTGGGAGAGGGTAAATGAGGAAGCTGATGAAATCCACATTGATGCCTTGGGGTTGAAGGGTCCCGAGGCAGAAGATAAGGAGTTCCTCCTCCAGGCATCGGGTGGTGAGGGAGTGGCGATGGAGTAGGCCCAGGACCTGCAAGTCCTCGGCACAGTGGGAGGGAGAGTTAAAATGTTTGGCCAGGAGGCGGTGGGGTTGATTGGTGCCAGTTTCCCATCGATATTCCCTAAAGTGCTCTGAGAGAAGGTGTCCAGTCTCTCCAATGTAGAGGAGATCACATCGGGAACAATTGATACAATAAATGACATTGGTGGAAGTGCAGATGAAACTTTAATGGATGTGAAAGGCTCCTTTGGGCTTTGGATGGAGATGCGGGGGGAGGTGAGGGCGCAGGTTTTGCAATTCTTCAGCCTGCTCTTCCTCAGGAAACCAGCTCCAACTCGAACTGAATATGCTAATTCTCGGGAGCTTCCTTTAAACCTGTTTGACCTTGTCTCGACTCTCTCCACAATCCTTCCAATCGTGTGGTTTCCAGAACAGGAAATAATGCTCCAGTTGAACCTGAACTGGTGCATTATGAAAACACAGCAATACCTCATGGATCTTGCAGTCTCTGTCACTGTGAAAAAGGACTAGGAGACAGCGTTCTTTATGAGTTGTTCTCGCAGCCTGTCCTGCCAATATAGATTCCATAAGTCCACAAGCACTCCGCTCCTGTTAACCGCTTTATGCTTTGGAGCCAAATTGTTTATTGACACTTATTCTGCCCGAAATCTATCACCTCACACTTCTCCATATTGGACTTCATCTGCATCCATCCATCTACCCCACCAAATTCCCAATACCTTTCTGACATTCAACACAATCCTGCTAACAGCTCTCAGCTTCCCTTTTCACAGTCATCGATATATTTCGACATTGCGCCTCGACACCAGGAAACGATGAACATTAAAAATTAGCAGCGCCATATTTATCGAACATCTCTGGTCTTGATTAGTGTGTGTGTGTGTGTGTGTGTGTGTGTGTGTGTGTGTGTGTGTGTGGACCTGTTAAATGGCATCCATTTTCACGCCCAAACCCCTGGATAATCACAGCAAGTCTTCCTGACTGTCCTACTCCAATCGCCTGGCAAAAACTGGGAACGTATAATTTGTCCTCCTGGTTGGCTGCACCATCACAGTAACTTTCTGATCATTGTGTGCAGGGATCTCTCATTCCCAAAGGTTGGTAATGTTTCATAATTTCTCACCATTTTAAACAGAAGCATTCATATTTTATCGATGCTTGCTACAATTGTGAATCACATTTCAACACGTCGTGTCTGATTCTTATAGTTTAAATTATTTATCCAGTGAACTGTTCAGATATCATATTAGCACAGTTAGGAAGTTTTGGTCACGTGGAATTGGCATGAAATTAGGAGACAGAGGTGGAGGTTGATGATTGCTGTTCGGACTGGAGGCCTGTGACCAGAGGTGAGCTGCAAGGATTGGCGCTGAGTCCACTATTGTCCATCATTTATATAAAGACTTAGATGTGATTAAAGGAAGTATGTTTAGTAGGTTTGCAGATGACACTACAACTGGTGATGGGATGGACAGTGAAAATGGGACCTTGATCAGGTGGGCCAGTGGCCGAGGAGTGGCAGATGGAGTTTAATTTAGATAAATGTGATGTGCTGAATTTTGGTGAGGACTTACACATTTAATGGTAAGATGTGATTGCCGAGCAAAGGAAGCTTAGAGTGCAGGCTCACAGTTCTTTGGACGTGGAGTTGCCGGTAGATAGAACCATGAATAAGGCGTTTGATACACTTGCATTTATTAGACAGTGCATTGAGTATAGTTGTTGAGATGACATGTTGTGGCTGTAAAAGACACTGGTGAGGCCAATGTTAAATATTGCATTCAGTTCTGGACTCCCTGCTATAGGAAATATGTTGTGATACATGGGTTTCTGAAAAGATTTACAAAGATGTTGCCAGGTTTGGAGGGTTTCAGGCAGAGGAAGAGATAGAATAGGCCGGGGCTATTTTCACTGGAGTGTCAGAGTCTGAGGGATGGTCTAATGAATGTTTAATAGATCATGAGGGACATGGATGGGGTAAATAGACAATACCTTTTTCTCAAGGTACAGGAGTCCAAAACTAAATGGCATAGGTTTCAGGTGAGAGGGTAGAGATGTAGAAGTGATCAAAAGGGTGACGTTTTCAAGCAGAGAGTGGTGTGTTTAAGCAATGAGCTGCCAGAGGAAGTGCTGGAGGCTGGAACAGTTACAATATTGAAAAGACATCTGGATGTGTACATGAACATGGAAGGGTTTGGGGTGATACGAGTTAAAATGCTGGTTAATGTGACCCTCGTTTCCAAAAGAAATTAAACTCACATCTCACTTCAATATCACAACTAAATATAGCACCTCAAATTAATGCACAAACAAAAAAATAATCAAAGCAAGTCTTCCTGACTGTCCTACTCCAATCGCCTGGCAAAAACTGGGAACGTATAATTTGTCCTCCTGGTTGGCTGCACCATCACAGTAACTTTCTGATCATTGTGTGCAGGGCTCTCTCATTCCCAAAGGTTGGTAATGTTTCATAATTTCTCACCATTTTAAACAGAAGCATTCAGATTTTATCGATGCTTGCTACAATTGTGAATCACATTTCAACATGTCGTGTCTGATTATTATAGTTTAAATTATTTATCCAGTGAACTGTTCAGAGATCATATTAGCACAGTTAGGAAGTTTTGGTCACGTGGAATCTAGTCATTTCGACACAAAATTGGCATGAAATTAGGAGACAGAGGTGGAGGTTGATGATTGCTGTTCGGACTGGAGGCCTGTGACCAGAGGTGAGCTGCAAGGATTGGCGCTGAGTCCACTATTGTCCATCATTTATATAAAGACTTAGATGTGATTAAAGGAAGTATGTTTAGTAGGTTTGCAGATGACACTACAATTGGTGATGGGGTGGACAGTGAAAATGGGACCTTGATCAGGTGGGCCAGTGGCCGAGGAGTGGCAGATGGAGTTTAATTTAGATAAATGTGATGTGCTGAATTTTGGTGAGGCAAATCAGGGCAGGACTTACACATTTAATGGTAAGATGTGATTGCCAAGCAAAGGAAGCTTAGAGTGCAGGCTCACAGTTCTTTGGACGTGGAGTTGCCAGTAGATAGAACCATGAATAAGGCGTTTGATACACTTGCATTTATTAGACAGTGCATTGAGTATAGTTGTTGAGATGACATGTTGTGGTTGTAAAAGACACTGGTGAGGCCAATGTTAAATATTGCATTCAGTTCTGGACTCCCTGCTATAGGAAATATGTTGTGATACATGGGTTTCTGAAAAGATTTACAAAGATGTTGCCAGGTTTGGAGGGTTTCAGGCAGAGGAAGAGATAGAATAGGCCGGGGCTAGTTTCACTGGAGTGTCAGAGTCTGAGGGATGGCCTAATGAATGTTTAATAGATCATGAGGGATATGGATGGGGTAAATAGACAATACCTTTTTCTCAAGGTACAGGAGTCCAAAACTAAATGCCATAGGTTTCAGGTGAGAGGGTTGAGATTTAGAAGTGATCAAAAGGGTGACGTTTTCAAGCAGAGAGTGGTGTGTGTAAGCAATGAGCTGCCAGAGGAAGTGCTGGAGGCTGGAACAGTTACAATATTGAAAAGACATCTGGATGTGTACATGAACATGGAAGGGTTTGGAGTGATATGAGTTAAAATGCTGGTTAATGTGACCCTCATTTCCAAAAGAAATTAAACTCACATCTCACTTCAATATCACAACTAAATATAGCACCTCAAATTAATGCACAAACAAAACACAGATAACGCTGGAGAAACTCAGCAGGTCTGGCAGCATCTGTGGAGTGGGGAAGCAGTGTTATATGATGTTTCTGAGAATTCACCATGAGAACATAAGCATTAAGGGTAGGAGAAGGCCATTCAGCCCACAATCCTGCTCTGATATTCAATACGGTCCTGGTTGATCTCATTACGGTTTCAACTCCACTGTCCTGCCTGCTCTCTGTCACCCTCCAACCCATTGCCCATTAAAAACCTGTCCATCTCCTCCTCAAATGTGCACAGTGCCCTGACATCCACTGCACTCTGGTGGAGTGAATTCCACAGATTCATGATCTTTTGGGAAGTAATTCCTCCTCATCTCTGTTTCAAATCTGCCACCCCCTTATCCTAAACTCTATTTTCTTGTTCCAGATTGCCCCACTAAGTAAAACCTCCTCTCTACCTCATCAAACCTCTTTCTCAGTCTGCAGAGATAGTGATGGAAAATGACAGGCATACAGTTATTTTACATCAGTCTTTATTGTGGAAAATACAACATCTACAGCACAACCCTCATCCACTGCCCGTGCCCCACCTCAACAAAGAACTCAATTAAAATTGTGAAACACGACCTTCCATTGGCAAAGCCATATTGACTGTCTTGTAATGACTTATTTTCGCAACATATCTTGTTAACTTACTTGTTTTCTGACTTCCATCAGGTTTCCCACTGCTGATGACAACTTCATCAGTAAAGTGATGGAAGGGATAATCAACAGTGCTAACAGGCAGCACCTGCTCAGCAATAACCTGCTCTGTGACGCCCAGTTTGTGTTTCGCCAGGGTCACTCAGTTCTGATCTCATTACAGCCTTGGTGCAAACATGGACAAAAGAGCTGACTTCCAGATGTGAGGTGAGAGTGACAGCCATTGACATCAAGGCCACCTTTGACCAGGTATAGCATCAAGGAGCCCTGGAAAAACTGGAATCAATGGGTATCGGGGGCAAGCTCTCTGCTGGTTTGCGTCCTATCTGGCACAAAGGAAGATGGTCGAGGATGTGGAGGGTCAGTCATCTCAGCTCCAGGGCATCTCTGCAGGAGTCCCTCAGGACACCACAAGGAGTCCCTCACGAGACCCAACAATCTTCAGCTGCTTCATCAATGACCT
>NW_025209367.1:10237-16447 GCF_004010195.1 Chiloscyllium plagiosum | reverse complement strand
AGAATTTCTGGATATTCTGCCTTGAAGATAGACGCAAAGAAACTGTTTCTTTCCCCTGTGATTTCTCTGTTCTCTTCAATAAACACCTACTGTTCCACATTTGACCTTGTTTTTACTTTTGTTTCATACACCGATGTACTTTTTTTTTTAGCAGTCTTTATGTTTTTCTTTAGCAGTCTTTATGTTTTTCTTTAGCAGTCTTTATGTTTTTCTTTAGCAGTCTTTATGGTTTTCTTTTGCCTGCATGCTGTTTCGCTTTTTGATTTCCTTCTCAGTTTCTTGGTCATCCATTGCTGAGTCCTACATTTCTCCGAATCCACTGGCTTACTACAACACTTGGCATTTTTCTAAGTTGCTTCCTTTGACCTAATAGGTAGTTAAAGGTCAGGCTGAAAGGGTTAGGTCGGAGAGGCGGCTGGACCAGATTGATGGGAAGGAAGATGAACACATAGGAACGTTCAAAGGGGGAGTGTGCTGAGTTGGAATATTGGACTGGGATAAGGTGGAGTTAGGGGAAATGGGGAAACTGGTGAAATCTACATTAATCCCCTGTGGTTGGAGGGTCCCAAGGCAGAAGAGGAATCTTTCTTCATCCATGCTTGGGTGGTTAGGGTTTGGCGATGGAGGAGGCCCAGGGCTCTCATGTCCTTGGCAGAGTGGAAAGGAGAGTCAAAGTGTTTAGCCACAAGGTAGTGGAGTTGATCAATGTGGCTGTTCCAGCGATGTCCTCTGAAATGATCCACATATGTCTCACCAATGTAGAGACGACCACACTGAGTTTAAAGGATGCAATAGATGAGGCGTTCTGTCTCCCTTCATCACCTATTACTTTCAACACCACCTTCATCTACCTATTGCATTTCTAGCTACCTGCCTCCTGCCACACCCCCTTCTCATTTATCTCTCAGCTTCCTTGACCCAGAAGCCTCATTCCTGATAAAAGGTTGTGCCCGAAACGACAATGCTTCTGCTCCTAGTACTGTGCCTGACTGTGCTTTTCCAGCGCCACTGATCTCCAGCAGCTGCAGTGCGCACTTTCTCCTCACACCTTCAGGGCTTGCATGATTCAGATTTATAACAGTTACTTCAAATAAAACAAAAACTACTATGTACTCAAACAGCATAAAAGAAAAACAATACATTGTGGTCACTGTTCCCAAAAGGTCCTTTACAGCAAAGTTTTCAATTAGCTTTTCTGATCATCCAACATCAATTTCTAAATAACTTGATCTCTAGCTCCGTGCTCGACAAAATGTTAATGCCAGCTATCTAACACATGCTCATGAAATCCATTTTTCCCAGCATTAGCATTCAGTTGGGTTAACACAGTTTAGATATAATGTAAACAGTACATTATTACTGCAGTAGCCACAAATGTGTATATCTCATTTTCCTGTTTTATAACCTGCCCAACATTTGTATTGTAGCTTTCACTTTGATATATAACTCCCATCAATGTTTCCTTCTCCTTGCTGCTTTTATGCTCCACATTACAAGATTCTGTAGAATCTGAGCGATGTGGACTTTGGGGAGATTAATGGTAGAGATCATCTCACCACATCATTTATGATCTTAAACATTAATTTCTCCAGATTTCCCGTTATGCTAGTGGAGTAGAGAAGGACATTGATCATTCAACAATGCTCTGTATTTCCCCCAGAGAGCTGAGACTGCTCTAACCTGGGTGATGATTTGGAGATGCTGGTGTTGGACTGGGGTGTACCAAGTTAAAAATCATACAACACCAGGTTATAGTCCAACAGGTTTAATTGGAAGCACACTAGCTTTCGGAGCGACGCTCCTTCATCAGGAGCGTTGCTCCAAAAGCTAGTGGACTATAACCTAACCTGGGTGGGAACCTTATGGCAGGCTGGTAAAGCATTGCTGCTGCTGTACAGGATCTTAGTGAGATCACATCTGGAGTAGTGTGTACAGATTTAGTCTCTTCAATGAAGAACAGCTTAGAGATGGTCCCCTCAACTGATTCCTGAAATGAAGGTGCTAACTTATAACGAAAGGAAGATCAGGTTGATCCAATAGCCATTGGAGTTTACAAAAATGAAAGAAGATCTTATTTCAACATAGATGACAGGAAGGAGTCAACAACTGAAGAGAATTACACAGATAATGGAGGAATCCATTCCGTTCTTCAGCCTGTTATGCACGAACAACAGAAGGATATTCAGGCTTTTGACCCTGTTACACCAGAATAGGGCGAGGCTGTTCAGCCCCTGGAGCCTGATGTATATTTACAGGAGGAGGCCAATCAGCCCCTCGAGCCTATAAGACTGGCCCCAGAGTAGGCCATGCTGCACCAGTATCCTATTACACAGCAACAGGATCAGCCCATTTCGCCACCTCAAGTCTGTAACATAGGAACTGGAAGCGGTCACACAGTGACTGGAGATTGTTACACTGGGATAACAGGAGGGCATTCAGTCCCACCGAGTCTGTTGCAAGAGAATTGGATAAGGATAAAAACTATCTGAGACTTATTTCATGAGAAAGGAGGAGGTAATTCAGACACGTGTCTGTTGTATGGGAACAAGAGAAGACCAATCGCTCCCTTGGTCCCAGCTCTGGGATACATGAGGAGACCGTTCAGTATATCCACCTGTTATGGAGAAAAATGAGAAGACCCATCAGCCCCTCAAAATGTTACACAGCAGCCGGAAGATTCCATAATCCCCCACCTCTCTAGGGCATCAACAGGAGGTGGTCATTCTGGCCTTGGAGATGACAACATGGGAACGTCAGAAAGACTTCATCCCATCGATTTTGTACACCAGCAGGATGATGAGTCCAGTCATCCACACATACCGCTTATGCAGCAATTGGAGCACATCTCTTAAAACCTTTGCCGATCAAACAGGAATTCAAAGAAAACGTAAAGATTTTAGAAAGGGAAGAACTTATAATAACTGAATACATTAGGGAGTAAAATGTAACAATAAAGTATTGTAATTTAAGACAAATTATTAGAATCCATTGTTGTGGATATTTGCAAACGTAAACCACAATTCATCGGAGTCAACGTGGTTTTACAAAGGATAAATCATGATTGAAGTGTTTTCTTGAGTTATTTAAAGATGTGACAAACAAGGTGGATAATGGGAGTCCTGGAAATGGAATATATCTGGTCTTCGTGAAGGATTCAAATACGTCGCTTCTCCAAAGAGTGCGTGGTAAGATCAGACAGCATCGGTTTAGGAGGAATTTATTGGCTTGGATGGAGGATTGGTTAACCAACAAAATGCAGTAAGATGGATTAACTGTGTCATTTTCTATTGGAAAATGCAATTTGTTGGGTGCCATAGATTTCAGTCCTCATGCTTCAACCATTTGTGATCGACATTATTACTCAGTTGACGGGATAGAAAATACTATAGCTACATTTTCAGATGACACAAACATTGGTGGGAAATTACTTCGGAATGAAATTGAAAGAGATTTAAAAACTATATGTATAGATTGGGTGAATGGGCAAACATTTGGCAATGAAAATTAAAGTGGATAAATACAGAGTTATTCAAGTTGGCCAGCCTAATAAAAAGGCAAATCATTATCTCAATGGAGAGAAACTTCAAAGTGCTTAAATGCAAGCATAACTTCAGCGTTTATTTGTAAAAGGATAGAGTAGAGAGGTTGCTGTAGCTATGCAAGGCGTTAGTGAGGCTGCAACTGGAGTACAGTTTGGGTGTCCTGCAGAATGAGGTATTTCCATTGGAGGCAATTCAGAAGAGCTTCATTAGATTGATTCCATATTTGAAGTGTTTGTCTTATGAAGAGAAATTGAGCAGTTCAGGCCTATACTGTCGAGTTTATAAGAATGAAATGAGATCTCATTGAGGTCTGTAAAATGCTAAATGTAATTAAAAGTGTAGCTGTGGAGTGGATATTTTTTCATGTGGCGCAATCTACAATAAGAGACTAGAGTTTGAGGATCGAGAGATGGCAGGAAAGTGGAACAGAGGCCACGATGACATCAGCCATGATTGTATTCCATGGCGGAGCAGGTTCGAAAGGTTGGATTCCTGACTGATGCTCCTTGTTCATATTCAGCTTTACAACTGTGTTACACAGTAATGTGGGAGGATTATGTATCAAACAGGAAGCAGGCACACCGGATAAATCAGTCTAACTCAGTTTGACAGAACATCACCAGTGGAGTCACACAGTGACCAGTGCTGGGTCCTCCACTATTTACAATCTATATCGATGATCAGGAGGATGAAACAGATATAGAGATACTGAGTTTGGTCATGTTGCTGTGATAAGCAAGAGATTAAATTATCAAGAGAGGGTGGAGGGTCTACAGATAGATACAGAGAGGTAAAGGCAATGGATAATAATTTGGCAGCTGCATGATATAACATGATATAATCTGTCATTTCATTTACAGGAATAATGGAAGGCAGTATGTTACTGAAATGGAGAGGGATTACAGGGATTAATGATACTGTGTACTCAGGGGTTCACTCAGACCTGTTCAGACATGGGAGGTTTTGCTCCATCCCTGATCGTCTGCTCATTGACACGCCAAGTAACCCCATTGCTCTCTGTCCACATGGAATATTTTGAAGTGTTTGGTTGGTGATGGGGGATGCTGTTTTCAAACGTGTATCAAGGGGACGGCCTTTATCCAAGATACATTCCTTCCTTTCTACATGGAGATCTGAAGACGATGGGAAGGGCTGCCTGCTTGTGAATGAAGAGGCTGTGGCTGCTGTCTGGACAGGGGTATTCACCAACATGATGTACTGTGATGGGCACGCTGCAAGATTAATACAGAGAGTGCTCCTTCAGTTCCTCTACCTCTCCCCATTGACACGGCTACTCCGCAGATGCCATATACACCATCGGGAATTCCACTATACTGGATACACCCGGCAGTTCCCTGCTGAGGGTGAAACAATGTATTTACCTCATCCACGATATATATCCTTCGTCACTGAATGGTTACATTGATGGCAACATACTGGGAGATGATGGATATGTCACCCAGTCCTGTTTGAAAAGTTCCAGAACATAGAAGCTGAATGAAACTGTGACCCAAACAGCTACTGGCAGCTCTGTCCTTCCCCCTGGTGTGAAGCTGCAGGACGTGTTGAAGGAGGTGACACCGCTCTGTGACCAGCTCCTTGTTCAATCAGTGTCCCCTGACACTCTGCTCCTGAGTTAAATGGAGCTTGGGAAGCTGTTCCTGGAAAATCCGGGGTGGACACAGCAGATCCCTTTCCCCACACACACTTACTGTGTGGTTTCAGAGCTTCCCTTCTCTGCAACCTCTGCTCCATTTGTTGTTCATGTTACAGACCCAGATGTTGTAACTACAGTCCCCAGGCTCCATCCAAAGTTGGGTCACCAAATCCTCAGGTCTCCCTGAATGTCTGAGACAGCTCACAGCACAACTTCCAGCAAACCATCCCCAGCTGCTGCACTAACTTTTCAATAACAGGAATCAGTTAGAAACCCCTCGGCTACAAGTGTTGTGGACCAGACCAGATCCCCACAAAATATTTTAAGAAGGCCGCTTAAACCCAAAACTTTTGTTATTTTGAATATAGATGTGAAGTGTGCTTTCCAAATATGTTGTGATTAGTCAAACCGCTCGACATTAAGCAAAATATAATCTATTTAAATGCTTTAGTTAAAATACAATCAAAGAAAAGAACATTTCGGGATGGCTTATATGTCGGAACACTTAACACAAACAATAGATACCGTACCTTCTTGGTTTACACCGCTTGGCACAAGATATATTCAAATACAGATTCTTACAGCAGTTTTCTGATCCAGAAGAAATAAACATCAACAGAGATCTCAGAGAGAAAGGCAGCTTAGATACCGTACCTTCTTGGTTTACACCGCTTGGCACAAGATATATTCAAATACAGATTCTTACAGCAGTTTTCTGATCCAGAAGAAATAAACATCAACAGAGATCTCAGAGAGAAAGGCAGCTGGGGATCATGTATTGACACTTCCAACCATTCTGGGACCCGAACAGCTTCTGAATGCTGCAGCTAAAAACAAAATGAGGAAACCTGGTCTGGGAGAGCTGGCCACTGCCCTTCCATTGTTACCACCGTTTTAATAAAACCTAAAGGCTTTCTCAGTCATTTACTTAAACTGTTTTCAGACAGCAGTTCTACACCTCTGCCGTTATAATCTCTCTTCAAAAAAAAACAAGAGAAAATAACCTTTTTA
>NW_025209367.1:6031-9070 GCF_004010195.1 Chiloscyllium plagiosum | reverse complement strand
CTGGCCTACGCCAGTAAACCTTACTCTCACAGGGATATGTTTTAAGAAGATCACACACATTCTTCTCAATCCCTCACAGAAACCAAACTTCGATTTCTGAACCAAATCATCATCAGCCATTTCAGCTTCTAACCTTGCCATTGTAACTCTCTGCCCTTCCACATGAGTTCTCAGGACTGCAGGAAGTGAATTGTTGAACTTCCCCAAAATAAGAATCTCTCTCAGAGTGTCATAGGTTTGCTCTGTTTTCAATACCCTTCCCCACCTTTCAAAATTATTTTGTTTTATCCTTTCAAACACAACGTACGGTTAACCAAGGATGCTATTTTAGATTCCTGAAACACTGTCTGGCACAAGCTCATATGCACTTCAGATGGCTTTCTTCACCCCCTCCGATAGAGATGCAAACACCAATCAGCTTTGTTTGGATAAACTAAATCCACATGTTCTCTGGCCACTGCACTTGTTTAGCCACTTTCTGAAATGAAATTAAAAAGGCTCCCCCATCATTCTCATCACATTTAGATAATGCCTGGATGTATTTAAACAGATCCTGATCAGGCCTTTGGCTACCATAGGGTTGCTCAACCTCACTATCCTCTAATGAAAATCCATACAAAATGAAGAGGAATTTAGAATAACTTAACTATTGGAAAACCTACCCGAATATTGGATACAGTACATTCTACAATTGAACTATTCAATCTATTAACATCACCTAAACACACCCCTTGGCAAAAAGGAACATTCAGACATGCATTCTTGCATACAGTTCTCCAATCCAGGAGGAAACACCATCAAGTGATGCTTTAGAGAGATTAGCAGCTAGGGATAATTTACTAAAAAATCCAACCCCTTTGGGACCCCAAGCACCCGGTGATTGTTACAGCTACAAGAAAAAACAAACTAGAAAGCCTGGTCTGTGCGAGCTGGCCATTGTTACTACTATTTATTAAATACCCTAAAAGCCCTGTAAGTTATTTACTTGAGCCGTTTTCAGTCGGCAGTTTGGCCTTTAAGACCTCTTACTAAAGAAAATGAGAAACTAAAGTTTTATTAAAAAAGTAACAGCATTGTCACACAGTTTAGATGCCTGGTCCTTCACTCAGTGGGCTTCCTCGTGTTACTTATCGCAAGGTCACCTGAGAGGGACAAATTCAGGTACAGACCAAGTTACAAGGATGTATTTCATAACTTCTGAAACACGTCTGTCCATGGAATATCACATGGATCATACCAGGAAGTAAACAACAGCTTGACACACACCATTTCAGTATTTCTGAGCTACACAATGCCAGCACTCGATACACCAGGGAGCCAAAACTCAAGGCCAGGGAAAGATACACAGGGACAGAGAGATTCACATTAAAGACAGAAACAGACAGTTAATTAACTGAAAAGATGTTGTGGAAATATGGGGAAAAAGACAGGGCAGTGGGACTAACTGGAGAAATGAGATCTTCGTGAGTAAAATTACAAGAATGAGAACATTGAATAAAGGCATTGTTGGATCAGCTGAAATGGTTTGTTGCATCAAATTCTGAATCTGCTTCACCGAGCACCACAAACAACATAAACTGGGACAAGATGACTGCCCAGCATGGAGAGCTGTGCAGACCATGCTAGTGTGTTGCTCAGTAAACAGCACTAATCTGCCCAGCATGGAGAGTATTGCAAACGTTACTATCATATGCTAACTATACTTACATCAGATTACTGCCTACGATGGGAAGGTTTGCTGTGTGTGTGTGTTGAATGCGAATGGAGAGTATTGCAAACGTTACTATCATATGCTAACCATACTCACATCAGATTACTGCCTACGATGGGAAGGTTTGCTGTGTGTGTGTGTTGAATGCGAAACTCATTGTTTGAGAAGGAACGCACATGGAGGAAATTATCTTAAATACGAACAACTGGCAGGCTTTTTATTAATCAACAGAGAGAACGAGGAAAGTGTTTGAGAATGTTAAAATAAAGTCATTGCCAGACACAACAGCAATATACATCGGCGTGCACATGAATTACAGATGGATTAGAGTTTGGTGTGAGGTCGAATCAGATTTGTTTCGGCAGGTTTGAAGCCGGGAGCGTCAGCAGCAGATTATTGGCTTCATTAAGCCTATACTTCATAGCTCAAGGTTCAAACAACAGATGGAATAAACCAGTGAGATATATTCTGGAGTGGTGAGTATTTCAAGTTAGAAATGGTCAGGGCATGGTGTCAAGAATCAGCTCATAGTCAAAGGGATCTCCCACAGTTGTGACTTGTCTGCTTCAGCTGCAGATATTGGCCAGGGATGGGATAGAAACAGTGGAAGGAAGTGAAGTTTGTAACCAGAGCAGTAGACAGTGACCTTTATGCTCTTAACAGCAAAGGCATTGTGGTTCTCCCCTGAAACTGAATAGATCAACATAGAGACCCGTGAGTAACACTGCCAGAGCAGAGGGAGACAGTAATTGAACACGTTCCTTGATGTAGTTAGTAGTGGTCTGTAGAGTGAATATCTGGATTGAGAGATTCAACAGGAACAATAATAGTGGCAAGATGTGTAGACTATATGAAATAACAGTAATACAGTCATAACTGGTTTATAGAAAACAAAATCTGGACAGTGACACTCACCAGGAACACCAATGATAGCCAGGAAGGGATAATAAAAATATTGAATAATGAGAAGAGCGTAATAGATCCGTGATGATAATGACCACCAATAAAATGCAGAAAGATACCAAACATAATCGGGTAATCTCCTGTATATTGTTGGAATATTCCTGTCTAATGTTTTCAGATTCTGATCCATTGTTGGCACATTCCAGTCTAATGTTCTCAGATTCTGATCCATTGTTGGAATATTCCTGTCTAATGTTTTCAGATTCTGATCCATTGTTGGCACATTCCAGTCTAATGTTCTCAGATTCTGATCCATTGTTGGAATATTCCTGTCTAATGTTTTCAGATTCTGATCCATTGTTGGCACATTCCAGTCTAATGTTCTCAGATTCTGATCCATTGTTGGAATATTCCTGTCTAATGTT
>NW_025209367.1:3215-5831 GCF_004010195.1 Chiloscyllium plagiosum | reverse complement strand
TATTGTTGGAATATTCCAGTCTCATGTTCTCAGATTCTGATCTCTCCTTCCCCTCTCTCTGTATCTGCTGATCCCTGTCAGTGCTGTCGGTGATGCTCCCGCTCATGTTATGGGCTAACACATTGAACGGAGCCCATTTATCATTAAAAGATGGAAACCCTCCACTGGCATAATTAGAATCCATGGAGATTGGCATTAATCGCATTAAATGAACAAATAGGCTCAGTTAACCAGTTCAAAACATCACTTTTCATTTACTGGTTTTGAATGGAATGGATGAGGGTTGCTGAGGAATGGATCATAAATCTTTAAATCTTTTAAATCTTTTTATTAACTTGTATATGAGAGTATTAACAGGATACTACAGGGGTCTATATATGTTCCACTCTATTTATGAAAGGAAACAGTTATAAAATAACAGATCAGCTACATAACAAAAAGTCGGTGGGCAAGTTTTTCGATACCTGAACGCAAAGTACGGTACTTATTGATCAGTGTGCGGCCACTCCTGGTTTTAATGCCCTGTTGTCAAATCCTTTCACAACCTTGAGACAGAGCATTGAGAGTGCTGCTCAGGAACAGGCCGAAGCAATTCTGTCCCTATGGGCCTCTTACAGAGGGATAAGAGAAGGCCATTCAGCCCATATTAGCCTGTTGCTACTTGAAAAGGTGGAAATCTAGAATATTGACACATTTTGCCAACAGAATCATTCAAAACAAAGAGATGTGTCGCTGCAACTGCATGAGGTGTTACTGAGAGGGCACCTGGAGAACATTGTGTTGTTTGTGTTTCTGTAACTGAGAAGGAATGTGCCTCCATTAGATGCAGTTTAACGGCTGCTCGTAATCCATGGGTTGCTGTCTCATTTAATGGCTCGGATCTGTTACACAGGGACAGGCGGAGGCCATGAAGCCTCTTAAGTCTATTTCAGAGGGACAAGAGGAGGTCATTCAGCCTCTCCAGTCTATTAAAGAGGGGCAGGAAATGTTTATTTAACATTCAAGTCTGTTACACATAAATATTAGTTTTAAACTAGTTGTGGAATAGGAAAGACCTGATGTAAACATTAAAGTTCTAACTTTGAATAAGGCCAATTTTGAAAGTGTTAGGCGAGCCCTGTGAAAGGCAGATTGGAATACCCTATTCGCCGGTAAAGGGATGGTTGGAAAATGCAAGGCCATCAAAACGTGGTTTCAGAGAGTCCAGAGCCAACGTGTTCCTATTAGTGAGATGGGCAAGGCTGGTGGGTTCAGGGAGTGCTGGATGGCTAGATATATTGATGCTCTGATCAAGGTAACGAAGGAGGCACATGTAAGGTAAACAGAGCTGGGATTAAGTGAATCCCGAGAGGAGTATAAGGGCAATAAGTGTATAGTCAATAGGGAAATTGGGCCAGAAAAATGTGGACATGAGATGGCTTTAGAAATCGGGTTAACGAGGCATTGAAGCAACTCTACACATCCTTTAATTGCAAAATATTAACTAGGTAGAGAATAGGGCACCTTAAAGATCAGAAAGGCTACGTATGTGTGGAACCATAGGAGATGGAAGAGATACTAAACAAGTATTTTTCCTAGTATTAAATGTAGAAGAGGTTACAAGAGCGAGAGAATGAAGAAATACATAGTGATATCTTGAAAAGTATCTATATTACAACGAGATGTTGGTCATTTTAAAACATATAAAGGTGAACAAATCCCTGGGACCTGATCTAGCTTGTGGGAAGCTAGGAAAGAAATTGCTCAGCCTTTGGCTGATATATCTGTAACATTGATTTCCACAGGTGAGGTGGCAAAAGACTGGAGGGTTGCTAACATAGTATCATTATTTCAGAAATTAAGGAAAACACAGGTAACTATAGATCAGTGAGCCTGACATCAGTGGTGACTAAATTGTTGGAGGGGATTTTGAGGGAAACGATGTGTATGCATTTGGAAAGACAAGGACAGAAGAGGGCTTTGTATATTGGAGATCACGTCTCACTGACTCGGTGGAATTTTTTGAGGAAGTGAAGAAGATGAATGATGAAGACAGGACAGTGGATGTTGTCTTCATGGAATTCAGTAAGAAAACCAAAATGTTCTACATGGTAGACTGCCTGGAATCCAGGGAGAGCTCGCCATTTAGATTTAGATTAGATTACAGTGTGGAAACAGGCCCTTCGGCCCAACAAGACCACACCGACCCGCCAAAGTGAAACCCACCCATACCCCTTACCTAACACTACAGGCAATTTAGTATGGCCAATTCACCTGACCCTGCACATCTTTGGATGGTGGGAGGAAACCGGAGCACCCAGAAGAAATCCACGCAGACACGGGGAGAACGTGCAAACTCCACACAGTCTGAGGCGGGAATTGAACCCGGGTCTCTGGCGCTGTGAGGCAGCAGTGCTAACCACTGTGCCACCGTGCCGCCCACTAAACTTTTCTTGAATATCGGAGACAGGGTGTGACAGTTGGCATTTGTTCATTAAACTTGGAGACCTGTGACCAGTGGCATGTCGCAAAGATCAATAGTGGGTCCACTGCCTTTTGTTACTTATACAAATCATTTGCACTTGAGTATATGAAGTATTGTCAGTAAGTTTGTAGATAATTCCAAATTTGGTGGTG
>NW_025209367.1:0-3054 GCF_004010195.1 Chiloscyllium plagiosum | reverse complement strand
CTGTGAGGCACCTTGTGGTGCAGGTTCTCCGTTCCTTGAAATTGCCGTCACAGGTAGGCAGCGCAGTGAAGAAGGCACTCGGTGTTCTTCCCTTTATTAGTGCGTGCTTTGAGTCTATGCGTTTGCATGACATGTTGCATCTGTACAAGACATTGGTTTGGCCACTTTTGCAATATTGCCTTTAATTCTGGTCAACCTGCTGTCGGAAAGATGTTGTCAAACTTGAAAGAGTGCAGAAGAGATTTAAAAGAATGTTGCAGGTGTTGGAGGGTTGGAGTTACAGGGAGAGTTTGAATAGGCTGGGAGTATGTTCAAGTGTTGAGGCTGAGGGTGGACCTTAAAGAAGTTTATAAAATCAGGAGGGGCATAGAAAAAGTAAACAGTCAATGTATTTTCCCAGGATTGACAATTCCAAATATAGAATATAAAGGCTTAAGGTGAGAGCAGAAAGATTTAAAAAGGGACGTGAGGGACAACATTTTCACACAGAGTCTGCTGCGTGTATGGATTGAACAGCCAAAAGAGGTGGTGGAGGCAGGCACAGTTACACCTTCTAGAAGGCATTTGGATGGATACATGCATGGAAAGTGTTTAGAGAGAGATGGGCCAAGTGCTGGCAAGGGAGACGAGATTAATTTAGGATATTTGGTTGGTATAGATGACCAGACCGAAGGATCTTTTTCCATGCTATACATCTCTGAGAGTCTATTGACTCTTGAATGTTTAACACGGGAGCAGGAGGAGGCTATGCAGGTTCTGAATTCTGTCAGTCAGCTGGTTTGCTCAATTACTGACAGTCAAATACAAAAATAAATCATTCAGATTTTGATGATGTTTTACAGAAACAGGAGAAAGGCTTTTAGTCAAGAAAAGCTGTAAAGAATGTGAAGAGGCCATTCAGGCCCTCAATTCCATTCCACAGGACCAGCAGGTGAGTACAGAGCTATTGGAGCCTGTTACTCTGGAGCAGTTGGTGGACATCTATTTTCACAAAACTTCGATTAGGAGGCAGTCACTCAGCTGCTGAAGACTGGGACACAGGAATAGGAGTCAGTCACTCAACTGTTCGAGACTGGGTCACAGGTACAGGAGGGAGTCACTCAACTGCTCCAGACTGGGACGCAAGATCAGGATGGAGTCATTCAACTGCTCGAGACTGGGACACAGGATCAGGAAGGAGTCATTCAACTGTTCGAGACTGGGACATAGGTACAGGAGGGAGTCCCTCAACTGCTCCAGACTGGGACGCAAGATCAGGATGGAGTCATTCAACTGCTCGAGACTGGGACACAGGAACAGGAGGGAGTCACTTAACTGTTCGAAACTGGGTCACAGGTACAGGATAGAGTCATTCAACTGCTCGAGACTGGATCACAGGATCAGGAGGGAGTCACTCAACTGCTCGAGGCTGGGACACAGGTACAGGAGGGAGTCACTCAACTGCTCCAGACTGGGACACAGGATCAGGAAGGAGTCATTAAACTGCTCGAGACTGGGTCACAGGTACAGAAGGCGGTCATTCAACTGCTCGAAACTGGGACACAGGGAAATCTAGAGGCTAGTGAGGCCCGAGGATCCTGTTATGCAGGAATAGGAGGAGGGGACTCACTCCCCACCAGTATGGGACACCGGGAGAGAAGGGGAGTTTGCTTGGAACAAACAGAAATACATGAATAAGTTGCATTCGTGGTCCACACAATCCTGCCCCAACATTCACTAAGACGACGGCTGATCTGATTGTGATTCCGTCATTCCATTTTACGGAGACTGTCCTCTCTGCAGCCTCTGCTCAATTTGTTGGTCATGTTGCAGACTCAGATGCTGCAACAACAGTCACCATGACTCATCCAGAGGGTCGGGTCTAATCGGATGAGTCTGGATTTGAAAGGTCCAATCACAAGAACGAAAACATAAAATAAAGGTATTGCCAGATGTTTAGTTCTCTCACATTCGCAATCCAACTCACATAACCAGCCCATCCATTATACTTTCAGGATGGAGCACTGTGTAGATATGGCTAGCGTACTGCAGAATACAACCCAGCAATATCAAGAATGGAACACACCAGCCCACACCAATGCTTGATCTATAATCGTGGCCTAAATGTCCAGCTTTGGGAGCTCTGCAGACACACTGGTTCATTCATATATAAACCCAGGCTGTTGCATTGTTCGGTAACACTGTGTTAGATCACTGCCCAGTGTGGGGAAACTTGCAGCCCATGCTGGAAGTGACAGGATGTGCAGCTCCCATCCATTTACAGCTCCATATCTCCACTGTGCCTTGACAAGGGGTGCCATGGATGTGAAAATCACTGCGATGTAGAGATGTAAATGGAAACTGTTTAAATACCAATCGCACCAGTATTTAAAGTTGAAATACCTGAGATAATATCCAATGAGGTTTCGTGAATGGTGTAAAGTAGTTAGAGGGGGATGGTAATATTATAGTGGTTGCACTATAATCAACAATGTGAATTAGAGGAACAAATATGCAGGGGGACTGGGAAGACTTGCAGGAACAATAGGGTTGTTATAATAGGTGATTTCAATTTTCCTAACATACACTGGGAGTTCCAGATGGTTAAGAATTTAGATGGAACGTAATTTGTTAAGTGTGTTCAGCAAAGTTTCCACAATCAATATATAGAGTATCGTACTCGGGAAGGGACAAACCCGACCTACTATTGGGAAATAGGGCAGGATAGGTGAAGGAGATAAAGTGGGGGAGCATTTTTGTAAAAGTGATTAGAGTTGTATTAATTTTAAAATAGTTATGGTAGGGACAAAATTGTTCCATAGATTCAAGTTCTAAATTGGGGCAAGGCATATGTTGTTGGAGTTACACAGGGGATTGCAGGGGATGATTGGAGTTGTTTGATTCCAGGTAAAAGGATCTCGGGCAAGTGGGAGGGATTTAAAAGTGAGATAGCTCGAGTTCAAGGTTTCCATTTTCCTGTGAGGGTGAAGGTTATGTGAGACTGAAAGACAGAACCCTGGATGTCAAGACATATTGAGGCTTTGACCAGAAAAAAGGAGGTGTGGCTCATGTTCA